>NW_026562379.1:18475916-18513416 GCF_027474105.1 Poeciliopsis prolifica
CACTGTTTCACTGATTCACTGTTTCACTGATTCACTGTTTCACCGATTCACCGATTCACCGTTTCACCGTTTCACCGATTCACCGTTTCACTGATTCACTGATTCACTGTTTCACTGATTCACTGATTCACTGTTTCACTGATTCACTGATTCACTGTTTCACTGTTTCACCGATTCACCGATTCACCGTTTCACCGTTTCACCGATTCACCGATTCACCGTTTCACCGATTCACCGATTCACCGTTTCACCGTTTCACCGATTCACCGTTTCACCGATTCACCGATTCACCGTTTCACCGTTTCACCGATTCACCGTTTCACCGATTCACCGATTCACCGTTTCACCGATTCACCGTTTCACCGATTCACCGTTTCACCGATTCACCGATTCACCGTTTCACCGATTCACCGATTCACCGTTTCACCGATTCACCGATTCACCGATTCACCGATTCACCGTTTCACCGATTCACTGTTTCACTGATTCACTGATTCACTGTTTCACCGATTCACCGATTCACCGATTCACCGTTTCACCGATTCACTGTTTCACTGATTCACTGATTCACTGATTCACTGATTCACTGTTTCACTGATTCACTGTTTCACTGATTCACTGATTCACTGTTTCACTGGGAGGCTTTAGGAACTCGGGTCATTTGGGGTTAATTACATTGAAATAATTAAATCTGCAATAGTTATAACACTAATTTATTTTTTTCAAACATATATTTGTATGAGACAATTTTCCTGAGGAAATATAAATGGGTCAAATAGGAAAAAGAAAAGAAAACTAAATAGAAAAGTAAAGAAAATTTAAAAAATAAAAAATGAAGAGTATTTAAACTGAGATTTCTTATTTAATTATTTAATTCATAACTATTGGAAGCTTGCTACAAAATTTTGCTCAATATGTGAATTTAAATGTACATTTCTGTGACAGAAGAAGTTAATAATCTATTTATCATCTTTAGTTTGAGCCTGTCGTCCTTTTTCTGCCTCATCAGTGAAGTCAGGAAGTTTCTGTGAGGAGGTGAATATTGGAGGAGTTTCTCTAATCAAGTCTTCACTGATTAATTATGGATCAGTCGGTCTGAGGACGATAACAGCAGCAATTACAGAACCGGAGCTGCAAGCGGGAGACGGATCAGAACAAAGGAGGCAGGAGACCGGGCTGGGGGCGGGGCTTAGAGGGAGGCGATCAGAGTTTCACTGATCAGAGAACAAACAGTAGAAACTGGATCAGATATCGATATTGGCCCAAAGTTTCATATCAGTGCATCTCCAGTCAGAGACATCAGAGTGATTTGGACTTCTCCAGCTGCTGCCCCGTACCGGTTCTGGTTCTGGTTCTGAACAGCTGCCTCTGTTGGTCCTGCAGGTGCGACCAGCTGCCTGGTTCTGATCCTGTTTGCCTCGGAGGTGAAGATCCACCGCCTCTCTGAGCTCATCTCCAACTTCAGGGAGGAGAACTTTGTTTTCCAGACGCACCTTGAACGCTACGACCGCTGCTTCTGGATCTTCTTCCTCATCCTCATCCTCCACGGACTCAACCTGGTTCTGATCCGGCTCACGGGGATCGAGTTCCCGTTCCGGGGGAAGAAAGACGTGGAGCTGAGCGGCGGCGCGGCCGACCTCATGTACTGATGGACTCGCTGCTGCAGTCCAATCAGTCATTGATTATTGATCAGAACCTGAACGATCGGGTCGAATCTGGATGATCCGACTGATTCTTTATTAATTCTGTTTGTAACTTTTTTTAGAGGAAAATAAACTTGTTCTGACTAAATTTGTTGTTTCTCTCTGGATTTATTGATTCTGTAAAAACATCAAATCTTACCAAATATTATTGTTTAGTTTGTAGCATAAATGTTTTAGTTCACATGAACTAAACAAACATTTCACCAACATATGAGATTAATTTCTTAACATTGATGTTGAAAACAGATTATTTCATTTTTCCCATTTTAAGTGAAATAATCTGCTGAAATTTTGTTGCTAGGTAACGAGCTGGGCGCTACCGGGGTTGCTAGGTAACTGTTGTGAAAACAGTGCAATAATCTATTTATCAGAAATATTGATAAACATAAATGTATATTTCTTAGTGAAACGTTTTCACAGAAACGAGATAAAATTAAATTCTTGGTCATATTTCGTGTTTTCATGATTGAAACGTTTGGATCCAAGTTCACATCCCAGTAGAACCTCAGAACCTCCTGCTCTCTCTGAACCCGGAGGTTCTGTTGATCAGCAGGGATCAGGGATTGATCCACGACAGGCCGGTCCTACCGGGCCCAACAGTTCTGCCGACTGTGGGAGTCGGACCGGACCGGGCTCTGAAGGACCCTGCTGGTTCTTTTCTTTGACCCGTCTGTCCCCCGCGGTGACACCAAACCTGATCGTCCGTCTCCAGACGAAGACGCGTTGACAGAAAGATAGAATCGAACAATCGGGCCTGGCGGGCCCGGATCCTCCCGGTTCTGCAGGGGGTTGGTGTCCAGTTCTTTAATTGTGTCTTCCTCAGCGGGACGGCCAATTAAAGGCCAGGATTTCATCCGAGTGACTGCAGACTGAGACGCAGATGGACCCCCTCTGATCCGAGAATCAGGAAGATGAAGGTTCTCCAGAATCTGGACGGATCCAAACCCAACTGGTGCAGCACCAGTCAGAGTCGGTCCAGCCAGTCTCTGCTGTCCTGGTGCTGCTGACGTCCAGATTACGAATCGGCTGCAGGTAAGATCCTGATCGACCTGATCGATTGATCTCTGATTGGCTGATCGGGTCATTAAAATCATTCTGCTCCAACTGAAGAAGGTTTGAGTTGAGATGTGAAGTTTGCAAAGTTATACAGTTAAAAATTACAATCAATAATTTGGGTTATTAACCATAACTAAAATTAGAGATTCATTTTTCAAATCAATATTTTTAGTATGTTAGTTATTTATTTACACATGCCACAGTTTCAAGCGAAACATTTATCAATTTAAAACATTTTTAGTTTACAAACATTTTATTAGGAAATTAAATATTTAGCTCAAACTAGTTATTTTGTGAAAAATGTTGAAACTGAACATTTATAAACTGAACGAACTACATTCTTAGTTTGGGGATAAATATTAATTTTACAAACTCAGCATATAATCTGTAAATCAAATATTTAATTTAGCTACATTTTTATTTAGTAAACTATATATTTAGCTCAACAACTAAGTGTTTGTCTTGCAAGGTAAATGTTTGGCTCACAAACTGAATATTTAGTTAAAATATTGAGCCAAACGTTTAGTGATATTAGTGTGTATAAATCCTGTTTGTGTCTGCAGATGGAGGCGGAGCTTCAGAACATCCTGGTCCAGGTCTCTGACCTGCAGCAGAGGAGGAAAGTTTTCACTCTGCACTCAAAACATCTGACTAATTAAATGACTAACTGTTCATTTCTTCACCGTCTGACCAGGAATCAGTTTGTTTCTCCCATCAGGCTGCAGTCCGACCACAGCATGGTGAGACCATTCACTGTTCAGTCATCACCTGTTTCACCTGCTGCTCCAAAACCAAACAACCAACAACTAAAACATTAACAGCAATAATCTAGAATATTTAGTTTGTCATAGTTTTACATTCATAAATGTCAGTTTGAAACTCAATATTTAATTAGCAGGAGTTAAACTAAGTTTGAAGCAAAATATTTTGCCTCAAACTAAACATCCAGCTTGTTAGTTAAATATGTAGCTTAAGGCTAAATATTCCACTTGCTAACATCTTAGCTTGCAACAAATAATTAGTTTTCAGCTAAATATTTGGCTTACTTATTGTTTAGTTTGGGACTAAATATTTAGTTTTCAACTTAAGTATTTATTTTGGATGTTTATGAATTAATGGGTAACATGACTTTCTGCTGTGACAGTTTCAATAATTCAAATCAATAAATTGTTCTAATGGTTCATTTTTCTAACGCCCCCTGCAGGATCCTCCATGGTAAAACAGTTTTGTAAACGCTGAACCTGTTACAGGTTCTATTTGAGTCAGTTCGGTCTCGGTTCTAATTAGGTTCTGGTCCAGGACTGGGTCACTCTGCCCTCTGCTGATGCAGGTCAGGTACTGCAGCTGGCTCCATTTTCACCTTGCAGGTGATCAGGTGTCACTCAGAGAAGATTCAGTTTCACTGCTGCACCAACCTGCTGCTGTTACTCCCAGGTGTGCAGCAGAACCGCAGCCCGTTCAGGATTGGTCGGGTTCAGGAACCAGAACCATGGGCCCAAACAGAGCTGATGTTTGAGGTTCTGGCTCTGGTTCTGACAGAGGTATTTTGTGGTGATGACGGACTCTGGGTTGGACTACATCGAGTTGCTGCAACACGAAGTCACCAAGAACTCAGATGTGAGTCGTTACAGAATCCAACGGGTTTCCAGAATCCGTCAGACTGAAACATCTTGAAACCTCGTTTTTCTTTCTCGCTTCTGTTTTAAGGAATTTATATCTTACAGAACAAGGAAAGGATTTGTTTCTTTTCTGATTCCACATCTTAAACATCTGAGTCTAAATTCTCCAACAGACTCCACTGGGTTCAGTCCAGCAGCCGTAATCTCTTCTTCCTCAGCCGTGACTCTGGAATGTGGTTTTCCCCTTTGGGGGCGAGAAATCCCTGGATGTCCCAGGAAAAGATACATTCCTGAAGGCATCAGGTGTTGCTCTGAAATCTCCACTGGCCTTGATGGATGATTCTTTTCTATGGTGCAGAATTAGTGCCAAAATTAGGACCATTGTGGATCCAGCAGTGGCTACTGCAGTATGCCTCAGGGTTAGGGGTTAGGGTTAGGGTTAGGGGTTAGGGGTTTAGGGCTAGGGTTAGGGGTAGCATCCAGCAGTAGAACATTAAGAACTTACCATTTTCAAATGCCACGGACATCTTTGGTCCACAGATAGTCTTTCACTATTGTTTGTTTTTTTTTACCTTTAAATGCAGGACTGGATGGATGGAATGGACAAGGTTCAAATATAGCTGATGACATGAAACAGAAATATTTTGGCTTCAGAATTCATTCTAAATATAAAGCTACTTTTTTGCCACTTCACCAGAGAAGTTGTATTCAGCCTGAATGTTTTTGGACAGAACTAATCGGCTTTGTGTTACCAGGATGGTGTTTACTGTGTAGATGTTCATGTTCCTCTCCGTCCTCAGAGGCTGTCGGATGTGGTGAAGGATGAGGACCAGGAAGAGGCCCCTCCACACTGCAGGACCCTCCTGGCTCCCTGCTCCATCCCCCGGAGCCTGGTGATCTCCTCCGGCCTGGGAGGAACACCGGTCACCCCCCAGCTGACTGAGGTGAGCCTGGGAAGAAGCAACAGAGAAAAAACACATACAGAGAGATCTCAGATGATCTCCGACTTCCACTGGACTTTCTGTTGCTCCAGTTGTATGGTCCTTTGGATTCTCCTCCATGTTTCCGACATCCAGCTGTCTGACACAGACTCCATTCTCATTCGTCCCAAAGGAACTTCACACCCACTGAAATATCAGGCCAAGACAATCCAATGTGTTGAATATCCCAAATTTAAGATCAGAGCGGTCCAGACCATTCTGAACAATTGGCACAAAAATTATGTGAACTTTAACCAGAGTACCAATATCACAAAACACACAAATACATGGTTACGTTGGTCAGAAAGTCATTGACTTTCTGCAAGTTGTTCCAATCATTGGGTGTAGCAAAATGAAACAATGTTTGACCAAATGATGGACAAACTCTTGGAACCATTGTGACGAATTTATCAGAACGTCGGATGTAAGTCTTGTTGCAAGTACTGATGAGGGAGCGAAAATATGGAGGAGTTTTGCCAGTCATAGTTTTATAGATGATTTTTTATGGCTGTGCCTAAATACTTTGGAGCTACTTGGCTTCAACTTTTAACTGTCTCCTTGATGAGGGATCACTTGGTGAGCCGCAGCAGGGCTGATCAGGTTCCTGTTTTCCCTCAGAGCCTGAGGAGGATCCTCTTTGGGGCGACTTTTCACGTCTTCAACTACGAGTGGAGGAAGTCCTTCTTCCAGTTCAGAGAACCAGACTCTGAGATGTCATACATCCTGGAGGCCGACAGAGTGAGGAACCAAAGCAGCTTCCGTTGCTCAAAGCTGAACTTTAGTTGGTTGAATCTGAACTTTTACCAAAAACAACTAATTGCTGTTGACCCAGAAATTAGTTGGATCCAGAGCAAAACTCAAACTAAATCTGAGTTCTGTTGAGTTTTGGTTGGTTGGACATGTTCAGACACCTTGTTGAGGTGTCTCACCTGCACAGGTGTGTGTTTCAGGGCGGAGCTCGCGCTATTCAGATGGTCATTCAGGCCCGCATCATCAAGTTCCTGCTGTTCAGCCAACCAGGCAGCACAGACAGACGGACGCTGCACAGGTGAGGATCTTGTTTGGTGCAATGACACCTTCACCTGTGAACACAAGATCACATGACAAGGTCAGGACACCTGAACCATGATTGGCAGCAGAGAGATATCAGATTCATTTTCAATAAGAACTCTAACATCCTGAGACAGAAAATCACTTGGTACCTAGACTCACCAGTCAATGAGCAGAAAGTTATGACGCAAAATCATCTGCAGAGTTAACAAAACTCAACAAATCTGTTCCAACTAATCACTTCCTGAACCACACAAACTGTACGTACAGGAAGATGTGAAGTTACAGATTTGATCCTTTTGATATGCTGTGTAATAGCAGGTTATGGCAACATGGTGGAAGTTAGCACTTTAGAATTAGCTTCCACTAAACATCAAGTTGATGTTGCACTTGAGCATCAGCAGAACTGTTTATGATTAGGGCTTTAGGGCTTTAGGGTTACAGTGCCCACCGATGGTACCACATGGTCAGGCTGCATTCACACCAGCCACAATTTGTCCACTTTAATCAAAGTCTAGTCCGTTTATCTTGAAAGTCTGATTTGTCTGGGAGGTGTGAATTTGTAATCAAACTCTGGTCCTCCTAAAAACCTCAATCTCAGTTGGATTAAAGAAAGCTCTGGTGCTGTTCCAGTGCCTATTTGAATACAAAGCAGACCAGAGACCGCTCCAAAAGCAGGAAGTGGACTACAGAACTGAGTCCTCTGGTCTACCAGGTGTGTACCTGGTGCTTATCTCCAGCGGTCGTTGGGCGAGAGGCAGGGGAATACGCAGCACAATGAGCCAATCCTGAATGGTTTTAATCTGGTGGACAGTAATGTCTCTCCGCCAGCCTCAGTCAGCTGCAACAGAGGGACCAGGACAAGGCGCTGGCAGCTGCGCTGTCCGACAGCCTCTGGTTGGCTGGGAAGAAGGAGCGGGCTACTGTTACCCTGGTAACCGAGGACTATTGCATCACGCCTCACCTGGACTACAAGCTGGATGACTTCACGGAGAAGGTCAGTTCCGCCTCTGCATTCCTGTCTGCAGCGCCGTCCTCCATTTCAACCCCATGATGTCCTCCAGCTGCAGCTGTTCACCTTCGACAGGAAGGACGACGTCTGGAAGTTCATCCTGGACCACATTCAGTGTGTGAGTTGAGCCAGAGATCAGCTCTGACGTGTGAACCTGGGTTTTTACAGAATCTAAACCTGGAAGAGGTTTTGGTTGAACTGACATGAACATCAAGGTTTGGGGAAGTCGATGTTTTAAATCTGTTTGCAGTTTAAAGCAGAGGGGAGTCATGGAGTCATCCTGTTCCTGTACAGCCTCATCTGCTCCCGGACAGTCGACAGGCAACCAAACCTCCATGTTGTCCAAACAGACACAGAAAACCAGCAGGGGGCAGTAAGACCTCTGGTTTGACTCCAGAACCTTTCCATCCAGACTCAGAGATGACATGAGCTCCAACACCTCCCACCTGCTGCACCTCAGCCTGGGAAACTTTGTGTGTCGACAGGTAAGATCCTCACCTGGAGTCCAGACTGCCTGCCTTCACGCACCAGACCTGGGTGCATCTTTTTCCTGAAATCGGACTTTTTCTGCATCGTCGTTCATTCTACTAACTAAATGTGATGCAGTCAGACTGCTGTATGAACAGTTTCTGACCTCAAAGCGACCCGCATGCAGAAGGAGAATGTAGACGCAGCGTCTAGGATGGAGGTTAAAGTTCATCTGCAAAGGGAGCCAAAACAAGGAAATTGATCAAAATGAATCCATGCTGACAGAAACGGCCTTCAGTGGAGCTTTGACTGCAGCTTCTGTGGAGTCAGAGCTCAGACTGGTGGGTTGGGAAACGATGCCTTCACTGGCTGTTTTCATTCCAAATGTGTGAAAAACATTGTTCATATTCCGCTAACCTAAAAAAAAAAATAAAAAAAAAAGCACAATTCCTGTGTTTTTGTTAAATAAGAAACATAATTAAAATCACCAGTTTGTTCACACAGTAAGTTATTATTAGACATGCAGCACCGCCGCCATCATCCTCCCACCACTTCCTGTTGTCTTCTTGGTTTGCACCAATGGGAACAAAGTAATGTTTTCATTGAGCTTTTGGGAAAGAAACAGATTTCCAGAATAAAAGCTTTTTTATTTGTTGAAGCAGATTTATTTTCAGAATGTCAATTTGTGAAACTCTGTTGTCAATAGAAATGCAGCGAGTGATTTAGATTGCTCTCATAATTTTATACAATCATCATTTATCGCGTCTGGCTTCGTAGACGATCCACATGTTCTGTGGACCCTGACCCTGTTCTGGTGGGTTCTGGTCCAGTTCTGTTGGACTCAGACCTTGAACAGCAGATGAGTCTCAGGTTGCTTCGTTTCTGTCTGTATCTCTGCAGGCTTTACTGAACCTGCTGCTGACGGGCCGAGCCAGTCCTCACGTCTTCAACGGGACGCTGCAGTGTGGGGAGGACGGCCAGCCTCTGGAGCGCCCCCTGCAGGGAGTCCTGTCCCGCAGCGATGTGGGGTACCTGCACTGGAGCCGGGAGCAGATGGAGCGAGGCGGGCTGCCTCAGGTAACCAGCTCTCTCCATGCGTCCTCCCAACCTGTAGAGGCAGTATGACATTTTTCCAGGTCTGTTTGACACAACAGCCAATGCTGAGTCAGCAACTCCAGTCCTGGTGTCCTAGTTCAAGGCCAAGAAACATTTTATGAAAGCGTCTCGGACTGTCCGACTAATCTGACAGGAATGTCATGAATGTTTAACTTTTGAAACTTTTCTGAAAACATTTTAGACGAGTCTAAAATGTTCAGTTTTTTTCTTCTGTCTGAAATGTTTTCATTTATTCCTGCTCTAAAACGGCGTTGTATGAAAACTGATTCATATTTGAGTCTGAATTCTTCCGGATGTTCCCCGTTTAGTTTTTTGCTGTTCCTGCAGGTGGGCAGCATGCTGAAGACCCCCCGGTTCCCGGTCTGGGTTTGCTGCATCAACTGCAGCCACTCGGTTCTTTTCAGCCTGAACCGGTCCCTGCTGTCCGACTGGAGGATGGAGCACCAGTTCCAGCTCTTCTACTGCAACGGCCAGAACTCCCAGAGATCCACGGCCCGCCTCACCGTGGGTGAGCGCCGCCGCTGCCGCCGCCTCTTGTTCAGCTCCTGTAAGCCGCTTCAGGTGCATAAAGGTTCTGGTTCTCCTGCAGATACTCACTCCCACCACTGGGAGGCGCCGCCCGCAGAGGCAGACCCGGAGAAACGGTTCCCGTCACTAGAGATGACCATCAGGACCAAGTGGGACGGCGCCGCCATCGACTGGAATGGTACCGACCCGTTCTACTGAGCATAAAATGTGGTGGGCTGTGGCTCCCCCTGCTGGTGGAGACACGGATATAAAATCTGTACGAATCATTTTAAACTGAAAATCAATAAAAACTTCTTTAAAATTAATCTTTTGATGCTTTAATCTGAACAGAAAAACTGTTTGATCTGTGTATGCTAACGAGCCTTAGCATACACAACATGCATTGCTAGCTGCAATGTAGCAAAACGCAAACTAAGGAGGTGATTAACAGCGCTAAGCCCCGCCTCCTGGCTGTAGTTGTTTTTTTCTAGTTAGCACTGGGAGAAGGTGCAGATTTATTGTTTCAGATTATCTGTCTAAACTTTAGTCACATGTTGACAGTTTTTTTGTATATATAAAATGACGTACTGCACCTTTAAGAACCGACTTACACAGTTTACCTGTTTATTTTATCTTTGTTTTCAACTTCAACATTTTCTTCAAACGTTGTCGGATTTAAAGAGTCCATTAATCTCCAAATGAACAGTAAACCTCAGTAAAATGTTCTCAGTAAGAGTGGATCAGTCTGGATCCACTGAGCGGTACCAAACGGGTCGGGTCGGGTCTCCGTATTCAGGACAGCGTTTCCTCTACCAGGTGACTGAATCAGGTACGGTAAGGATCTCACACCATCCCGCTCCACTGCAGCGAGGTGTAGCGGACCGAGCCGTCCGGCGCCGGCGAACACAGCAGAACCGTCTTCTTGACGTTGGAGCCGAGCCGGGCCACACAGAGGACGTCCAGCAGGCAGACGGACTCGTCCAGCGCCAGGCAGACGGCGATGAAGTGGGCGTGGAAACGCAGCGGGTCACCTGAGGATGAAGGGGCGGAGTCAGCTGGAGGTTGGCAGGGTCAAACAGAGGTCGGGGGTTCAGGTTCACCTGGATACACCAGGAAGTCTCCGCCGAACTTCCCTGCAGAGGTCAGGAAGAAGCCCCGCCCCCGCAGGTCCCTGAACACCTGGAACCTGGCCTCACCGCGGGGGGAGCGCTGCGCTCTGATTGGCCAGTCGGCCTCCAGGAAGGCACGGGCTTCTGGACAGTGGCTAAGCCCCGCCCTCGCCGTGCTCAGCTGCACCGCCAGTGCGGAGCGCGGAAAGCTGAAGTTCTGCTCCAGGTCCAGCAGGCGGCGCTGCAGGGCCTCATCTGAGCCTGGATCAGAACCTGAATCGGAACCAGAACCATTAGAGCGCAGCAGAAAAACACCTCGCCATAGTAACGATCCTACCTGATGATGTCATGGCTCGAACCAACGCCGACTTTCTGTCCTCCAGAGCGAAAACGCTCTGCTCCTCGTAGCTCCTCTGCTGCTCCTCCGCATAACGCTGCTGCAGCTCCCCGCCCGCCGCTTCCTGCTGCCAACAAAACAAACACACCCTCAGCTCTAGCTCCACCCCGCCGCTTCCTGCTGCCAACAAAACAAACACACCCTCAGCTCTAGCTCCACCCCGCCGCTTCCTGACAATAATGATGAAACAAACGCACCTTCTTCCTTTCAGAAGGTGAAATTTAAGCTCCACCCCCAAACATCTTTTTGATGCAAATGTCTGACCTGTTCTGTTTCCTCATGTTGGTTCTGACCCAGTTATTACCCAGAACATCTGACCCGGCCTTTTGCTGACCTGGTTCTGGGCGGGCAGAGCGGCGGCGCCACGCCGTTCTCCCAGCAGCCTCTCCTCCTCCGGCAGCAGCAGCAGCGGCCGGCCCAGTCGGACGTTCTGCCGGGGGGTTCTGGGCAGCGACCCGAGCAGCGCCCCCACCAGGCCGTCGGACCTCATGGCCTTCAGGTCCTGGAGCCGCCACAGGAGGGGGGCGGAGTCACAGAGACTCAGCCCGACGACGGGGGCGGGGCTCTGTTCCTCCTGAGGCCGTAGCTCCGCCTCCATCTACAGAAACCGACCAATCAGAAATGAGACAGAAACCAGGAGTTAGACTGAGCCTCTGATTGGTGGATTCATGGCCTTTATGACAGATGGAAACCAGTTCAAGTATTAATTGAGCTTTTGAGATGGTAACCTTGTGTCGTTGCCACGGTTACTGTCTGAACTTGAAATAAAAGAGAAAGCAAATCTGTCTGGATCAGTTTGTGACGAGTGTTTTGGGATCTGCAGCCTGAATTTATGCGCCGTAAAGCAAACAACACATTAAAATGTGAAATAAAAAAGTAAAACAAAATCAATAAAGCAAATATTTAAAGCAGTTTAATAATATTTTAACTGAACCTAACAAACTTATTTCAATTCATTTTGGTCTTTATTTTCTATGGAAACAGTTTCTGGTTCCGGTTCCGGTCCAGGAAAACTGAAAGAACTTTATGGTGATACTACATCCAGGTGTTTGGATCAGTCTGGTTCCGAATCGGTTCTCTGTTCTGTACATAGGAAGAACCGGTTCGGTGTGGACTCATGAACCCATTCCTCCAGATGGTTCGGAACCAGAACCTGACATTACAGACCGTTAACCAGAACCGGTTCCTTACCGGCACGTGTTTCCTCCGCGTCACGACGTGCCGTAAACTGGTCCAGCTGTAGCTCCTCTGTACAGGTGTTAGTCCTCCGTCCTGACCCACAGCTCCCGGTACCGGTACCGGTACCAGAACAGCGCAGGAAGCGTCTGCAAAGATCAACACGAAACATGGAGAGGGTCCGCTCGGTCACAGCCAGCCGGCGGGCAGCTCGGCCGAGAGGGAGGAGTGTTTGAGACAGTTGTTAGTGGGAGGGGTTCAGAAACGGCCAATCAGAGCGATCCGCGATGATTACGTCACAACTCCCAGCAATTTCTTTTTATTTTTGTGGCTGTACCTTTGATTGCATCTTCCTATTGGTTGAAAATGCAGCCAATAGGAGCAGAGTGAGGCTGAACAGGCAGCAAAGTGAACCTATCAGATGCTGGTATTTATCTTTTAAGATAAGTTTGGCAGCTGAAACTGAAGTGATAGAAAATATTCCAGAAAATGAAACCTGGATGAAAACTTCCCAGACTCCAGCTGCTCTGGTGATGAGCTGGACCCAAAACCAGGTCAGAACCAGGGTCAGAGGTCATGACTACACATCAAAGACGCTGAGCTTCAGAACAGGCTTTTATTGTGAAACACTGTACAGATGAGGCAGCCTCACTGCCTACGTTTCCCAGAATGCGGCTGTCGCTCAGCAGACCTAAAAGACTAAGCCCCGCCCCCGGATCCATTCCCGTTTCTGTCCAATCAGCCGCTGCTCCTGGCTGTGTCAGAGTGAAGCATGCTGGGAAGGCGTCCTACGGCTTGACCTGCAGCGCCTGCAGCTCCTTCAGCAGCTGCTCCTCCTTCTGGATCTTCTCCACCTGCAGCAGACAGACAGAGCAGCTTCTTTAAAGGTCAGAGGTCACCATACTGGTCTGAATGTTACTGCGTATGCAGACGATATTCTGCTGTGTTTACGGATCCGTCACCTGGTTCTTCTGCAGAACTTTCCCAGACGCCTGCTGCTCCTTCAGCTCCTCGATGGCTTTCAGTTTCTGAGAATAGATGAGATTAGAAGGTTTTAATCTCCTGATGTTTGATTTTCAGGCAGCAGATGCAGATTTCATAGCGGCCCCATTTCTTCTCACCTTGTTTAAGTTCTTGATCTTCTTGTCTGTCTCCGGGTCTCCGCTGCCGCTGGTCACCTCTGATTGGCTGTGGCTCTCAGGTGCGGGAGCAGATTGAGGTTCAGGGTCAGGTTTGGCCTCCTGCGTCAAGATTTAAGGAGTTTTCACAGATAATCAGAGACGGAGCAGCAGAACAAGGACACCTTCGCACCGATTGACTGTTTTTATTACCGATATCTGAGGTCTGGCGTTGGTTTCCGTCCACTGCCACGTCGCATTAAAAGTTTTACTATTTACCGAATGACACTTCATTCATGCACCGCACTTTGGACATCCCTGAATTAGCCTGAATAGATCCGGTCTTATAGATCCAGAACATTGTCTCGGATACCTGATCTAGAATTTATTGAACCAGATGTTGATCTGATATCTGAAACTAAACTGCCGTTTGGTATCTGATTACAGGAAGTAATTGTGGTTCTGCTCACCAGTTTCGCGGCTTTCTTTGCTTCTCGCTTCCTCTGGTTCTTCAAAGCCGTCTTGGAGAGGCTCTTCTCTCCTCCCGGTCCGGCCCGGAGGTTCTGAGGCAGTTCTTCTTCATGCTGATGGACAGACGCTCCGTTACCAGACATTCAGCTCCAGGCTGGATGTATTTTAACGTTTCCTCACCAGTTTGGAGCTGGGAGCGGCCGGCAGGTGCCTCAGTGCGGGGGGACGGTACGCCTGCGTGGGGGCGGCCTGGGTGGAGCCCAGTTCACTGGGCGCAGCCTGGTACCGGATGGGCCGCTCCGGAAAGGTGCCATCCGGGAACGGCTGCCAGCGGACGTCCCACAGCTCTGCGCCCTTTACGATATCGTGCTTCTGCAGAACCGAGCCCGTGTAATGCCAGATCTTATATCCGTTACTGACCCGTAGCCGAGGGGCGCAGGTCGCCGTGACGATGTGCTCGCCATCGGGACACCAGGAGAAAAACGTGGCGTCTGGAGCCTCAGGCGTGGACACCTGCAGGACAGCAGAGAGACATCAGCAAAATAAACACCTGGACGATTTAATTCACTTACCTTAACTCATCTAACCGGAGCTAACGGATGCTAACAGGGAAAACTTAGCAAAATAAACAGCTAACCAAAGCTAACGGATGCTAACAGGGAAAACTTAGCCAAATAAACAGCTAACCGAAGCTAACGGATGCTACCAGGGAAAACTTAGCAAAATAAACAGCTAACCGAAGCTAACAGATGCTAACAGGGAAAACTTGGCCAAAAGTAAACAGCTAACTGAAGCTAACGGATGCTAACAGAACAAACGCTCCGAAGTTTGTGGTCGTCCCATTTACATGTTTATGGTATGAAATCAGGTTCAGCCTTTTCATTCGCCACCAGAACACACGGGAGCTCACTCTGAAAACTGTTTTTTCTAAAATAAATAAAACAACTAAAACTAATTTCCATGTGTTAAAAACGCTCCTGTTTTAAAATGACAACATTTTCACCAGGTAAAACTCTCACCTGTTTGTACTTCTTCACGTCCCAAACCTCCATCTTGCCCCTGAGGTTCCCGAACCCGGCCAGAACCAGGATGTGGCCCTGAGGACTGAGGCAGGAGGGAAACAATTCGACTGAAACCTGAAAGGTTTTTAGGTTTACGGAGCAGATTTCACCACCTGACAGCATTTGAACTCTTTTAAAGGTCAAGTAATTTCAAGGTAAGTTTTCTAACTTTTCCAGTACTTTGGATTTAAAATCAATACAATAACTCTCTGTTATAAGCACATTTAGCATCATGTTCATTGATTGTCAGCGCTAAGCCCCGCCTCCCGGCTCTGACTGGATGCTTTTAGTTCAGGAAGGATCTGATCAAAAACTGACAGTTTTAACAAATATTTAAAACCATATTTGTTCTAAATGTTACGCTCCAGAAACAGAACTGGTGTGATTCCCCTCCCTACCTGTAGTAGGCGGCGTTTCGCGGGCCGGTTCCGAAGTCGAACACGGCTTCACACTTCAGGTTGAAGACGGTGGCTTTGGCCGGCATGAAGCCGTAAACCACGCAGAACTCCGAGGAGTTGGGGCTCCAGGCCGCGTCGTAGATCGGCCCGTTCTTGGCTGCGGGAGAGTCAGATGTCGGTGTTCTGGATCGGAAGCGGGTCGCCTACCGAGCTCGGTTCTTACCCAGCTGGACCAGAGACGTCTCTCCGTTCACACCCAGGTAGTGCAACGTCTGCTCGCCGTAATATGAAGCTCCGCTTTTATCCACCTCTGTGCTCGCCGTGACCAGGACGGCGGAGGCTGGGGGGAAGACACGGGTCAGAGTCCGGACCCGACCGGACCGGACCGGGCCGAGCTCTGGACTGGACCCGCTCACCTTTCTGGTTCCACTGCATCATGACTTTGTCCGCCTTGAAGAAGCTCTTGTTAGCGAGCGCCGCGCCGGGCCCGCCCAGAACCGGGTACTGGTAGAGCCGCACGAAGGACGGCGCTCCTTTACTGCCGGGGACGTAGATGGCGACCTGCAGAGGGCAGACAGGGTCAGACGGGATCAAATGGGGACAGACGGGGTCAGATGGGGTCAGACGGGGACAGACGGGGTTAGATGGGGACAGACGGGGTCAGATGGGGTCAGACGGAGACAGACGGAGACAGACGGGGTCAGACGGGGACAATACGGTTTGGTCTCACCTTGCAGGGCAGAGCTCCAGGCGATACGGCAAAGTCAGAAACTTTCTGCATGTGAAGCTTGTTGGCGATGGAGTCTGAGGAAGAAAACAAGAGGCTGCCGTTACCATGAGGACGAGAAGCCTGATGTCCAAAATTCATATTAAAAAATGCAAAAGTGAGTTTGAGTGACAATTTTTTTTATTATTTGTTCATAATTATTATTATAGATCAAAAACAAAAAATGTTTCTGTCTTGTTCACAAGTTTTCTACAATTCTTGGTAAAGGACTTAAAAAAAAGTCATTTCAAGGGCCACAAATGGCCCATGAGCCACAGTTTGAAGACCTACTGGTTTCCTGAGAGGCCGACCATTAACTGAATGCTAACCAAGGTTACTACTGTCAACAAAAACCAATAAAATAAAATTCAAAGGTAAAAAAACCCAATTTTTTATCTGAAGTAAAAATAAAAACAAGACTAAATCTGACAAAACTGAATTATTGAGTAAAAGTTGTTGGTTTGCGTCTCTTCAGCTCGAATCTCCAGCAGAGAATCGGGGACAGAGGAGGCGCTCGCTGCGCCGCGTTCTGCCAGCAGATGGCGATGCAAGTCAGGTCAAAATATGACATAAAGCTAAAAGTTTCTCACTGAAGTCATTGTTCTCAAAGAAGTGCAGCTCGTTGTTGACGCTCCTCACACAGACCTTCTCGTCTGCAGACCACCTGGGACACCTGGACACAACAACAGACATGAAACCCGACCGGTCGATCAGAAACACACCCAGAAACCTCACTAACCCCACTGGAAGCAGCCCACCATGTCGTCGTGCTAGAAAACATTGAAAATTTGAAAATGTGACTGTTCTAGCGGGTCCATAGCTGTCTGTGATTGGCTGCAGGTGAGGCTCAGTTAGAACAGAACCAGAACACAAAGCCTCACTGCACAAATATAATGTCATACGCAGAAGGTTGGCAGCATCCAGGCTTTCAGGAAAGACAGCGTCCAACATACTTTGGATTTTTATTTATGTCTTGTGGCTTTATTGGATGAAGACGTTAGTGAGCCAATCAGAGTGCATGCAGAGTGTGCTGGACCAACCAGGAGTCGATTTTCTTCTGGTACAGAGCTTTGACCAGTTGGCCGGTCTGCAGCTCCCACAGCTGCAGGTTGGCTTCCCCCTGAGGACTGTCCTGAGTCTCTGCAAGGACAGACAGACAGACAGAGTCTCAGTGGCTTCCTGGACGTTTCCTCCAGCGTTTCTGGGTCGTCTCTTACTGGTGTACGGTTGCCAGGTGACCAGGATGTTATTTAGGGGAGAGAACTCCAGCAGAACGGTTTTTGGGAGGTCAAAGGTGGACACCACAGATCCGTCCGCACATTTCACCACAGAGACGCTGAAGGACAGAAAGACAGACAGTCAACAAGCCGCCATGTTGCGTGAAGACAAGCGATTAAAAACCAACCTGTGTCCGTTGCACCATCCTACGAGCGTCCCGTCCCTGCTGAAGGTGAGGTACCTGCTGGGCCGGCTGTCCCTGAGAGACACAGACACCAGGTCACAAAAGGTCACAGGAAGCTGCTTGATGACAGAGGGGAGGAGAGCACCTCTGGAAGGACGAGTGCTGCTCACACCGCGGGGGTCCGCACAGCAACGACGTTCCTTCTGATCCACTCACTGAAACAGAAACACGGTGAAGCTGCAGCAGGAATATTCCTGACTGTACGTATGATTACAGGGAATCCCCGTTTTGTGATTGGTTTGCATCTGTATCAGTCGACATCAGTGATTTTTTAACAAATCAATATCAGACTTATAAATAAAAACTGAAATGAAACCAACAACCAATATTTTTTTTCCATTTTGTTGCAATCTGTTTCGGGTGAGGGTTTTCCCTAAAAATGATATTGTATATTTCTCTATCGGCAAATATCGGTTATCGGCATAGCAGAACTATTCATATTGGATATTAATTTTGGCCCGAATTTTAATATCATCCAGGTCTATTTTTAGCGTTGATTACTGATTGGTAGTATCAACATCTGTGTCTTTGGTTGGATTCCTAATGGCCTCTAACCCGATTTATGGCAAAACATGGAGGCAACCAACCTGATTTTGTGACTTTAATCATTATGGTGATTTCTGAAAACTTAACAGAAATCTCAACTATAATCAATACTCCAGTAGATGCTCTAGATCGTCTCTAAATCTTTGTCTACATCACACAAAAACAATTCCAATAACTTTTTCTAAAGTTAGTGTGTTGAATGCCATTCAGCTCTGCTCTAATTTAAATGACTATTGACTGTCAAGTGATGAATCGATCAGGTAAAATTAAATGAAAGACATTTTCTGAACTGAAGATGAGGATTTTAATTTTCGGCATGAACTCAGGAACCCAGTCTGCAGCGGAACCAGCTGATCTTCATGGTGTTGTGTCGGTCACTGGAAGCTGTGGCGCTCCGACAGCAGCCACCGGCGTGGCTTATTGACTCCAGGTGTTTTACTGAACGGGTTCAGGGTGATTTAAATCAAGCCGAATGACGCAGCGCGGTCTGCTGTCGTTGGCGACGTCACACTCCAGTTGCCGGAGTTTCAATGTTTCAATCGAACGGATGTTAAATTGACGCTGAACGGATTTCTTACGGACTCTGGTTAAATGTCGGTTAATGAAAAACAACAACACTTCATCTTAGAGTCTGACTCCGTCAATGACGTCACACACTGAATAAACAAACCAACAACGAGAGGAAAACGTCACAAAACACAGAGGTTTAACTTGGAATTACCTGCGAGCAGCGGAATGGGGGGCGCCATGTTTACATGTGCCGGAAGAAGAAGGGAGTTACCCGGAAATGCGTGACGGGGGCAGGAGGCGGGACTTCCAGTGCCACATCAGCATAACGCGTCTGGTTCTCTTTAAACAGATAACTATGATAGCTGATTTTTTTCACCTTAAATGTGACGTAGAACTCACTGTTTCCGTTTTGAGATGAAATGTGAGCCTTTGATGACCAAATAATCTGTTTTCTTAAAGCTGAACAACTTATTAAACCTCAACGAGGGTCAAGATGCTGTGTACTACACAAACCTAACACAACTTCCGTTTTCAAAATAAGAGTTGGAAGACATGGATTATGGGACATTACAGCTGACTTTTAATGACAGAAATTAAATGACAACAACAAGCAAGCCTGAGAGTAAATAAAATTGTCCTCTTACATAAAAAAACTGCATTTTATATTTATAATGGAAATTTTTGTTTTAAGAGTAGTTTAGCTCCAAGTTTGCACTTTAACGTGAGAGCTATTATTATACCGTATTGTTTTTATACAGTGTCTGGATACTCTGCTCAACACAAGTAATTTTACAGAAGAATAAAAATATTTGTTTTTACCAAAACTGTGGGGACACAGACATGCCTGCTGTTAATGTAAAAATGAGACTTGGTGCATATAGTTTCTGTTCTAATGTTATTGTTTATCTATGGAGACTGTGAATATGCGCCATACATGATTAATGGAAGTACTTTACTCTGTTCTGACGTACAACATTTATGCATTGCCTAATTTAAGTATTAGTTTGATACATTTTTATTTAAAAAAAATGTTTAGAAAAGTATTTCTCTTTATTGAATGGCTCTTGAATAAATTGTCTGATGGATACTTTTTACGTTTACTTTATTAAAAATATATTGAAGTTGAAAACATTTTCTACAAACTAAGACACTTTATTCTGAAGGAGCGTACCGGAAGTCCGAGTTTGGTGCTCACACGCTACACGGCGCAAGGTTGCTCATAGGGGGCGTGGCTTGTTTAAAGAAGGCGGGACTTCGAGTTTTTGAGGACGTAGACAAAGCTGCGTTCCTCCCAGTCCGAGAGCCCAGCGGAGCGAGAGCGCGAGGACAGCTAACGGCGTTAACAAACAAACAAATAAACAAACAAACATCAAACAAAGAAGGAGCAAAGATGGTGGCCAAGCAGAGGATCCGCATGGCGAACGAGAAGCACAGCAAGAACATCACGCAGCGGGGGAACGTGGCCAAGTCCACGGTGAGTGACCGAACCCGACCGGAACCAGTCCGGAGCCGCTGATCAGATTCTGACCGAACTGAACCAGGTCGAGCTTAAGGTGAGATCTGATGACGTCATCATGAGCAGAAACGGAGGTTCCTGGGATCGATCAGCTGATTGGTTCCCAGAAGCAGCTGGACTTCTGTTTCTGCTAAAATCTTAGTTTTCTCTGGTTCGGTTCGGTTCGGTTCCGATTACAAACATGCTGTCAGTGATCGATCATCAGAAAAACGGGGAGGAAGGTTCCAGGAGAAAATCCTCAGAGAATGATCGATTGATCACATCTGATCAGCTGAGGAAAACTCTCTGATCATCATCGATCAGAGCTGATCAATAATCGAAGTGCCGTGTGTTTCAGAGGAACCTGGTGGAGGAGAAGGGAGTTGGACCGTGGCTGCTGGCGCTCTTCATCTTCGTGGTCTGTGGATCAGGTGAGTCTTCTTCATCCATCAGGTTATCAATATCAGCATTGATCTCCTTTAATTGAACAGTTATGAGAGGAATATGGAGATCATTATCAATGAATTTAACAAAACTACAGCAGGGTCTTTGCTAGATATGATAAAAATGTATTTTTCAATAATAAAGTAAAATTTTTCTGTTTAGCTTCATTGTTGATGTCAGATCCTTTTAAATTACATGATTAAACTTAATAAATCAGCTGAGAAACTAAAATGTTTCTTTCAATTAAAAAATATTGAAATTCTCCTGCAGATTTGGATCCACAATAATTTCCACTCTGCTACAAAAACATCAGACTGTTTTATAAATATTTATTTTATTGTTGAGCAGGAAGAGAAATCCTCAAAACTTTATGCAAGTTTAGTTTACATTTTACTTTACTGCAGTTTGTTTTCTGCAGCTATTTTTAATTATAAATTGTTTTGTAACTTTTTACTTCATTCAATTACTTGTTACATATTTTAACAGATTATTGTTTCCTTATCTTAAAAACTTTGCTATTTTATCAGTTTGAGCTCATACTTTTATTTAGGAAAGTTAAGATATAAAAAGAAACAAAATCAACTAAAACCATTTGAAATGCAATGCATGCCAAGTTGTTTCTGTAAAATATGTGAAAATAAGTTCAAATAACTTTGATCTAATTGTGTTTTCTGTAGAATCAATGATTCATATTTTATTTATTCACTCAGATTAATTTCAGTTGATGAAACTTTACCAGCGGGGGTCAAACGTGGCCTTTGACCTTTCACATCAGCGCTCTGATGTCGCTCCAACCTTTAGAGAAAGGACAGATAAGAAACACCTGTCTGCCAGGTGTGAGTTTGTCTGCACATGCTCAGTGGGACGCAGAGCGGTTATTGATCAGAGGTCTCACTCTGATCAGAGTCCAGCTGTTTCTGTCGGTTCCCACAGGAATAAACTGATGAAACACCTTAATGTCACAGAATGAAGAAAAGCTAAATAAAATGTACAAAAAGATAAACAAAAATCAAGTTGAATAATTGAAGAAAGTTTTTGAAAAATATTAAAATCATGCAAATAGAATTACCATATATTTGAGTAAATTAAACAAACGTAAACCATGTGGTAAAAGTTTGTTGTTCTGTTTCCCGGCAGCCATCTTCCAGATCATCCAGAGCATCAGGATGGGCATGTAGAGTGACGTCACCAGCAGGGGGCAGGGCCTGAACTGAGAAAGCATGACATCAAACATTCCTGAACTTTGACCTCTGACAGAAGCCCCGCCCCGCTCTCCATCTAGCCCCGCCCCTTCCGTATTAGCCCCGCCCCCAGAGACAGGCCCGTCCTGCCGCTGCTCCACGTGCCTTCCTCTGTTTACCTGGACGTAGCTCCGCCCCCTCTGGATGCGCCTCATGAGCCTGACGGCGGAGTGGGCGGGGTTAAAGTCCAGATCCAATCTGTCTCCTCCTCGCGGAGCCGACAGGAAGCGACCTTTTGAATCAGAAGGTGTAAAGGTGCCGACAGGTGAGGCTGCACCGTGTGCAGCTGCACCTGAACATTCCTGATCCACCAATAAAGTTTCACTCTGAACATCGTTGCTGCCTCTGTGTTTCCTGGTCCCGGTTCTGGAGCCAAGCGGTTGGTCTTGGTTTCAGGTTGATAGTCTAACCATCAATTTTTATATAAAAACGAAACAAGTGATGAAGATGGAGGTTTACATCCTGCTGCAGGTGCTGAATTCTTCCAGCAGGTGGCGCCGTTTCCCCTGTGATTCAACTGACGGTCTGTGGAGGAGCAGCGGGACGCACAACACAGATTTAGGACCATGATTTTCACCAAGACATGAAAAATATTCAGGAATTTTGAATAAAAAATAAAACAAATAATTTTTAGCTTGGAGTTCATAAGAAAACCAAAAACTGACATTTTGAAATTACACTCAGGTTTTTTCTAGAAGAAAACTTGAAAATTTGTGAGATCCAAAAGTTTTCAACTTTTTTTCAAAAATTGTTTTGAAAAGAACAATTTTTGAAGAAAAATTTCTGAAACTTTGATCTGATTTTTTTCGGTCACTTGGATGAATCAAACGTCGCCTCCCTCCCATCAAACCTGATTCCTGTTGAACTTCTTGCTCCTAAAACAATTTTTCCATGTCAGTCAGTTTTTTCTTGTGTTTAATTAAATTCAAATACTCAGCAGGACTTTAGATGCTATAACTCATTAGGTTCCTCAGCTGATGCTCCTGTAGCAGTCTGTTACAGCGACGTTAAAGAAGCCTCTGACTGAAGATGCTGTAGTTGAAGAGGAAGCTCAGAGTCGTCTGTGATTTTCTTGTTTTTATGTTCAACTCGTCTTTAAAGTGAGAGGATTTAGTTTCTAACCCTGGATTCATCCTGTCTTCATCTCGTGTTTGGCCCCATTCTGTCCCCTAATCATCCCAGTCTCGTATGTTTTGGTGCTTAATCCCGGTTTGATCCCATGTTCCGTGTGTCTGTCCCATGTTTATCTCAGAACCGGGTCGGTTGTTTAACCCAGTCTGGTTCTGACCCACTTCTCCTGCCTTCCCACCAGACGCTCTTTGTTCTCCGGCTTTTGTTCCGTCGGTCGGCGAGTCGACAGCTGGACCTTCATTCAGGAAGCTGGAAACAACAACGGCGTCTCAGACGGAGACGACCAGCAGCTGAAGCAGGCTGCGGGGTCGTCATGGTGAAGATCAGGCAGCCTTTAATCGATGATTCAGGTTAAAACTCGTCAAACATAAAGGACCGCTCATTACTACCATTTACACAGCAACATGTTTATTTTCTACAAATGCTAACGACACATTTAGCATCTTTGCCCTCATTTGTTCTTTTACAAACATTAAATGAATCTCAGATCTTATTTGGCAGAAACTTTCCTCTCTTGCAGAAACAAAATGCCATCGGCTCTAAATAAAAGAAGAAAAATGAGCCGGATATCCACTGACATCTCGCAAATATTTCACAACTTTTCCTGATTAATATTCAGAATTTAGTCTCCTTTGGTCGACATCTTTTATTTGAGAAATCTGAGACCTAAACTGACCCAATAAGAAGAGAAGGTGAAACTTTGTGAGTCGCAGAGCAGTAAATATTTCTGAGGTGGAGATTAAAGAACAGGTTCCTGCAACTGGAACCAACAATGTTTATTGCAGCTGCTCTATATATCAAAAAGTTTCTATCATCACAATATTAGGTTATAAATTGTTGTTATCTGTTTTCGTTGGCTGTGGGAGTTTAAAGCCGCAGTATATAACTTTTATAAGAAATAGATTTTTGGTTAAACTGTCACCAGACAGCTTGGAGCTCCTCTGCTGCGATAACCAGAAACAACCAATAAGAGAGAGTCTTAGTGCTACGATGTGTGCAAAGGAGGCGGGGCTTAGCACTGTCAATCAATGTTTTTCACAGACCATCTGATTTACTGCAAACTGTTTCAACAAATATTGTTTATAAAAGTTGCATACTGTGGCTTTAAGACCCTGTGGAAATGTTCTGTATGACAGAAATAAATTCAGCCAATCAGCCGCGCCGCCAGATGAAGTCAGACTGTGGGTGGTGCTTGTAGGACCTGGTGAGATCTTCCAGGGTCCATTAGAACCAGAACCAGGTTCTCTGAAGGGTTCTTCTCATGATGCTGATAGAGACCCAGCCTGACCTGGATGACCATCAGAACGTTGAGCCAGTTCTGATGGCTGAGGCAGGAAAACTCCACAGATGAAGCTGATATAATAGAAACCTCCATGTTGAGTCATGTTTGAAGCCCAGGTACAACGATGTCCGGTTCTCTGAGGTCAAAGAGCATGTCCAGGTGGTCAAACGGGTCTATGTGGGTCGAAGAGAGCAGAACTAAATATTCCCTCTGTCTGAAGGAGCCGAAGTGAGACGGTGAACCCCAACGAGGGAAACTCCATTTCGACCACTGATTGAAAGTTCAAGCTGTCCTGATTGAACCTGACTCTGGCAGAGCAACTCAGTGATGTCCCTGACTTCAGTGCCAGTCCTGAGGAGATGAGGTAAAGTTCTGGTCCATGTGTCTGTTGGGTCAATGTCTGCCCATGAGACGGGTCCTTTGGGAACGTGTCCCTAGAAACTGACGCCCCATATGCCACCGTGTCTCCTCGCTGTCCCTGTGTCGACGCCTGCAGACGTTCTCAGCTGTTGGACGGCTGCTCCGGTTTCAGCCGGATGGCCCAGGAGTTGGCGGACACCATGTCTCCACGCCGGTGGATCCGGCAGGTGTAGACGCCCTCGTTGAACTCATTTGCGACGATGCGAAGGTCTCTGTCCTTCATCACGATGTATCCGGGGATGGAGGTCAGGATCTGCTCGCCGTCTTTGTACCAGCTGCAGGAAACAGAGGCAGAGGACGGAGTTCTGCCGGGTCCGACCCAATCAGCTCATCAGCAAGTCTGTCTGCGCTCACCTGACTTTAGGGGGAGAACGGAGGCTCTTGGTGCCGCAGCGGAAACCCACCACTTTTCCTCGAGGAACCATCTTGATCTTCAGGTTGGCTGGGGGCGACGTTGGCATGGCGACCACATCCAGGGGCTCTGCGGCGGGAATGAAACTCAGACGGGAAATACGTTTTCAAACCAGAGACAAAGTTCTGATTGCGTCTGTTCAAAGATCACAGAGTCATTGTGCTAAAGAGCACTACGGAGGTCACCGTAGCAGAGGTCACAGCGCTGCGGACAGTTCTTCCTCATGAAGGTCTTCCTCCGTTCGCAGAATCCGAGTCGAGCCCATGGATCACAGACCCTCTTCTTATCCTGACATCCTACAAACACAACATCCTTGGCAATGACACGTCGACAGAGAGTTGACTGCAGCACACAGACTGAACACAAGACCAGAGCAGTTCTGTTCTGGTACCATAGAGCCTCTGGATCCCCCACACGTCGTCCTGAGCGATGTTTCTCTGCCCCGTGTAGGTGGCGTTGGGATGCATCAGGGCGTCCGGGTCTCTGGAGTGCCACAGGCCCAAAGCGTGACCGATCTCATGAGCCGCCACCTGGACCAGGTCGTTCAGCCAGACGCCTGCGGATTCACAGTCACAGGTCCAACACTGGTTCTGGACCGGTCTGCCAGCTGGGGTTCTAAAACGAGCCGTCTGCTCACCAATCACAAGAGTGAACATATCTGAGTTTGTGTGCAGTAAACTGGTTTGATTTCAGGGAGCAGAAACAACCCAGTGACAGACGGCAGAACAGGAAGAAGGATGACCTTGTTTCCAGCTGAACCTAGACTTCCCGAGGATCCAGAACTCGTGGTTGTCGAAGTGGATCTCTCCTCGGGGCGGCAGGAAGGCGTGAGCCAGCTCCCCGTTCAGGCCGTCGAAGCACGGATGGAGAGGAGACCACCAGCAGTCGGTGTGGTTGAAGGTGTAGAAACCTAACGCACCAGATCAGAGGAATCAAATCCACAAACGTTTGTGTTATTATTCAACCTGGTCAGTGGAAACTAAATCCAGCTTGGAGTATTTTATTACTGCTGAACCATCAAGTGACTGGTGTTTGATTGATGTCGCCATTTTGCCGTAATGGCTGCCGAGGGCCAGTAAGCAGACAGTAAGCTGCCAGTCAGGGGGAAATAAATTTCACATCAGTTTCAAGACTATCAATAGATTATTATGTCTATAATTTTAGTGTGCTTTGGTTAGTTTTATTAATTAGTTGGTGGAAATGTTTTCTCAGTCCCAGTTTTTGTTTTTGTTTGGATCCTTGCTCGGTGGCGTACCGATGGTGATGTCAGCGGCGGCGCTGCTGTTGGTGACCTCGGTGAAGGTCAGCGGCGACACGTCGCTCCACTTGGTGAAGGCGATGCTGATGGCCTTCCGGGTGTCCTCCTTGTTCAGGGTGTTGGGGAACTTTATGATCCTGGGCGATGAAGAGGAGGCAGGTCAGCGGGCGCTTTCACAGGCTGACCTCTGCTTCCTGCTCACCTGTTCAGGTGTTTCTGGGCGGACTCACCTGTATGTGATGTTGTGGTGAGTCCACTTGTGTCCCAGGGGGTTGATGGCGTAGCGTCTGGTTCTGGTTCCTCGGTCTGATTTTCTCTCCATCATCATGCTGCTGCCAGATATCTGTCAGTAAAACATCAACATTCAATCCGCTGCATGAGGAACGGGGCTGAAGTTCCTCTGGCGCCCACCAGGGGCGCTACGGAGCCACCCTGAAGCAGAACGAACAAATAAAACCAACTAGGAAAGTTTCAGAGCCAGAGTCAAACATCAGCAGAGAGAAGTGTAACTTTTGTTTTAATGAGATAAAAGCTTTGGCAGATTTATTTATCTGGATCTGATCTGATGCATTTATTCTCAATTAAACATTTCAATCCTGATGATTTGATCCAAACATTTAATATTTCCTGATTTTAACTGAAGAAATTCATTTAAAGTTACTAGTTATTAGATTTATCCCATTATTACCATTTTATTGCCGTAAAACTTTATTCTCGTAATTTGACAAACTGACATTTACAAAACCGACCATTTCAAATTCCTGCTTTGGTTTGGGTCAGAACTCGGTTCTGGTGTTTGGGTCAGAACTCGGTTCTGCTGTTTGGGTCAGAACTCGGCTTTAGTTTCAGGCGGTTTTGGGCTTCAGCTCAGTCTAGGGTCAGAACCGGGTCAGAACCGGGTCGCTCTTGCAGATGTAGGAACTTTTCTTCATGCTTTGTTCGAGTCAGTCGTGTGAGCCGGGCTCAGAACCGCCTCTGTTCTGTTCCTCGGACCCGACCAGAACAGCAGCAGCACCTGTTGGAGCCGACACCAGAACCAGAACAAACGGGCCCAGTGTCTGACACATCAGATGGCTCAGATTACAAACCAGAACCATCTGATCCGACCCCGCCTCCCTGCACATACCAGGGGTCGGGTCCAAGAGTCAGAACCTGGCCACCAGGACCGGAACACAACCAGAACCAGAACCTCATGGGAACCGGGCCTGCCAGATCCAACAGGTTTTGATAATTGCAGCGGTTCTGGGTTTTGGACCCAGTGGGACCGACAGGACGGTGCAGCTGCCTGACACACCAGAACCTCAGAGGAGGAGAATTGGACCGGGCGGCACTGCAGCTGCTCGACCCAAATGGACCCGGCCCAACCGGACCAGACCTCTGCTTGGGTCCAGAACCTCAGAACCTTCACACATCATGAATCTCCA
This sequence comes from Poeciliopsis prolifica, assembly GCF_027474105.1. Classification (NCBI taxonomy): domain Eukaryota; kingdom Metazoa; phylum Chordata; class Actinopteri; order Cyprinodontiformes; family Poeciliidae; genus Poeciliopsis; species Poeciliopsis prolifica. Next base: position 18,503,549 of record NW_026562379.1, read on the forward strand.
GGTTCTCATTTTTGATGGATCTGAATCAGAACCTGAAGAGAACCGGGTCAGAACCAGCAGGACAAACCTGCAAGGACACAAAAGTCCAAAAAGTTCAGAACCAGGCTGAGGGCCCCTGATGAAGAGGAGGGACCCTCAGAGGTCACTGACAGCTGATCCAGCAATCAAACCAAACCGAACCGAACCGAACCGGACCGCAGCAGAACTTCACTGACCTTCATCACCAGCAGCACCACCAGCAGCAGGAGCTTCATGGTGTCCCCTCTGCGTCGTCCTGCCCGTCCGGACCGAACTCCTGCTCCTCCTGCCCTCCGGACCAACCGAGGGAAGTTCGCGGAGTGTGTGCGTTCGCTGCTGCCGGCGGGGTGCTCCGGGTGGGCGGGGTCAGGTGTGCGCGCGGTGTCCGCTTACTGTCCGCGGAGACATTTTAACCGTTTCAGCGCCGAGCCCATCCGAACCCAGCCGTGAAAGAGGAAACCCGCTCCGATCTGGAGCGAACAAGAGCGAGCCGACCCGCGGGCCCCCCGGGGCCGCCAGGGGCCCAGGTAGGGACGCCCTGAGGTGTTTTCCGGCTCCAGATGTTTGGCACATCTGTGAAAACAGACGCTGGAAAACACAGAGTCCCTCAGAGGAAAAAAGTTCCGAGCTTTTCATAGCCAACGAGACAGACTGGGCCGCAGAAATGGTTCCGTTCAGGTTCGGATTGTTGAACTGGATCAGAACCAGGAACTGATAGCTCTCTGAGAAAAAAATCTGTTTGTTTTGGATTGGAAAAATAAAATGAAGACAATGAGAAACCCGGTTCTGGTGGATTTGGACCCAGTTTAGCGAACAGAAGTTCTGTTAAACACGATGCCAGGACGGGAAGAGATCAGCAATGATGCTAGGAACGGTTCAAAGGTCATGAGCAATCAACCTGAATCCATCATTCTGCAGAGTGGAAATGAGCAGAAACCCCAGCTGTGAAGCACGGCGGTGGCAGACCGGTGATGTGGGACTGATCTGAGGCTGTCTGCTCCTCAGTTGCAGCCAGATCCAAACCGGGTCGTCAGCAGACTGATGGTTCCGAGCAAGTCTACAACAGGTTGTTTGACGAAGGGGTTACAGTGGTCTAGTCAAAGCCCAGAGCTCAGCCTGGTTGAAATGCTGGGAACTTTAGAAATATATTTGATGGATGAAAATCTCAGCTGAGGGAGGTTCTGTTGGGCCGGGACGACCAGAATGGTCGAATTCAAACTGATTCAGTTAGTTTGAATTTAGCCCCGCCTTCATCCTGCCCTCTGATTGGCTGCTGGCTCATCCTGCCGACTGATTGGCTCCTGGCTCATCCTGTCGACTGATTGGCTGCTGGCTCATCCTGCCCTCTGATTGGCTGCTGGCTCATCCTGCCCTCTGATTGGCTCCTGGCTCATCCTGCCCTCTGATTGGCTGCTAGCTCATCCTGCCCTCTGATTGGCTGCTAGCTCATCCTGCCCTCTGATTGGCTGCTAGCTCATCCTGCCCTCTGATTGGCTCCTGGCTCATCCTGCCCTCTGATTGGCTGCTAGCTCATCCTGCCCTCTGATTGGCTGCTGGCTCCTGCAGCTCTTCTGATGTTTTAATGAAAGTTAATCTGGCTGACACTGAGCAGCTCAGAGCCTCATCAGCAGCTCATTATGGCCGCTTTGTTGGCACGGTTTCATCGTTATTGTTGTTGTTATTGTTGTTGTTTATCAGTGAAGGCCGGCTGGTGACCTTCATCCCCCTGCAGAGCGCGGCAGCAGCTGCATGTTAATGAGCTGCACTGGTCCACTGCAGCGATGCATCCTCACCTTCATCACCTTCATCCTTTACATCATCGCTTCCATCGTCTTCATCAGTTACGTCATCAACATCATCTTCATCATCTATGTTTACAACATCTTCATTATTTCCATCATCATCATCATCATCATCATCATCATCACCATAATTAGCATAATAACTATCATCTTCATTTTCATTGTCATCTTCACCCTCATCATTAGAATCACCACCTACTTATTATCTTCATCATCCTCACTGGCTTCATCATCACCGTCATGGTAACAATGATGATGAAGACCAGAGCTGGTTGGTCCTGATGATCTCTAACTGTTTCCTCCTGGTTCTGCTGTGTGAACTGGAGTTAGTTTGGTACCGATCCGTTGGTTCTGATTGGCCGTCCGGCTGACGGACAGAGCTCCCCACGCGCCTCGGCCCCCCCAGGGGCCTCCAGGGGCTTCCAGGGGCTTCCAGGGGCCTCCGTCAGCATCACAGAGAGGAGGAGGAGGAGGAGACGAACCTTCAGCGGAGGCTGAGGGATGACGATTTAATTAGGCTTCTGTTCATTCATCTGTCCATCCACACACACACACACACACACACACACCCCACACACACACACAGAAACACTCTCACACTGATAGAAACAGTAAAAGTCACAGAGACTCTCTCGCTCTCCTCCCGCCGGGTTCCCACAGACACCCCCCCGCCCCTCTTCCTCCTCCTCCTCTTCCTCCTCCTCTTCGTCTCTGAATGGAAACTTGCCGTCTGTTTACAGGCTGGTGGTCGTCATAGAGACCAGGAGGTCAAACTGGAGAGTTCAACGATGTGACGACTCACTCTGACTGTAACACGTTTGTGATAAAAGCCCCACACTCCATCGTGGGGCTTACGCACCTTTCGGGGCCGCACTGTGCCTTCGGGTCCCACAGACCTCCATCAGACCCTCGGGGGCCCCACAAACCCACAGAGGCCTCAGGACCCCACTTTAGAGAAATAGAAAATCTTTTTAATCAGTCCAAGATCTCCGTGGAAAAGCATATTAAGATGTGGGGAGGAAACTGTGGCAGGTACTAGTACAAACTTTCACAATAGAAAGCTAAAAATATATTTAAAAACTTCTAATGAAGAACGTCTAGAATTTGATCTATGGCGCCACCCAGTGGACAGACCAGGATAAAACGACCTTTATGATCGATGACATGAATAAAACGCAGTCAAAGGAAACAAAAAGGAGCAAAATGGACCATTAAACCGGTGAGAAGAAAAACCAAACACCCAGCGGACCCCGTCCACCGCCTGATGGGAGACATGTAGGAACATGGCGCCTGTTCCCTCGTATGGGAAAGCGTTGGTGGTATAGTGGTTAGCATAGCTGCCTTCCAAGCAGTTGACCCGGGTTCGATTCCCGGCCAACGCAGTTCGTTTTTTTTTCATGTGGCTCAAAAGCTAGTATTTTAAAATGGTAATCGATTGTGATTGAAAGTCTTTCCAACAGCCAATCCTCTTTAAGGATGTATACAAAGGTTTAGCATTTTCTATGAATGGTACTGATCATCAACGGTAATTTTATTGTAACCTGTTTTATGACTGACTCTTACGGTCCGCGAGGAGCACAGGAAGTACAGGAATGACGCTGTTAGTGATCCCCTGTGAGCAATATCACAAGAAAAAAGTGTATAATACGATAATAAAATACATACAACACAATGAGGACTCAGGATCTAAAACAGTCCGTTATACCGATGGACACCGCCAAGCCAGCAGGGGGCAGCAGTATATGTTACTCGCAGCGGAAGCAGTAGTGGAAGTGTGGTTGTTTCTGTGAAAAGCTCAGCGCGGGTCAGGTGCTCTATCCGAACTATCCCTTGATTACCTACCGGTACCAGGACTCAGCCGGTTCTGTCAGGAAACATCAGGACTCACCGGGACTCTCCTCCGGCGGTGATTCCATCATGGCAGTCGGAGGAAGTTCGGTTCCTCCGCAGCTCGGAGACGTAGAAGAAGACGCTTCTCAGCTTCTGTTTCCTAAAGGTGACAAAGCTCAACAGAACACCTGAGGACCCGCTCCTGGCCGGGTTCGGCTCCCCGTTGTTTGCTCTGTACCGGGTCTGTCACCATGATTTGAGCTGCTCCTCACTGGGGGTTAATCTGGTGTTCTGGGTCGGAACCGAGCAGCGTGTGGCTTCAGAACCAGAACCCCTCAGAGGAGAGGGATGTTTCAGTTTCATGTTTAGTTAGTAAAGTATTTACAAACTAGATATTTAGTTTGTAAAGTAAACATTTATTTACAGTTGGAGCAAAATATTTCTATCTTATTTAACTAACTAAATATTTAAATAATTCATCTTAATCTAAAAGTTTAGTCTAAATATTTTCATTGAAACAGGTGAAAATGTTACTTTAAAAGATTAACTCCCAATAACTAAATGACGCAAATTATTATTTATGAAACTTTACAGGCTGTGCATGAACCTCACCAGACCTGAATGTTTTGTTGTATGAGGCGGGTTGGGTTCATCAGGACCAGTGGTGACTGGTGGAGGTTCTGACGGTGCCGTTGGTTCTGCAGAGTTCGAGAACGCGGAGACGCTGCTGAACTCTGAGGTCCACATGCTGCTGGAGCACCGGAAGCAGCAGAACGAGAGCGCCGAGGACGAGCAGGAGCTGTCCGAGGTCTTCATGAAGACGCTCAACTACACGGCCCGCTTCAGCCGCTTCAAGAACCGCGAGACCATCACCGCCGTGCGCAGGTCCACTGGCCGACCGGACCCACTTCTGTCTGCCAGCCGGCTCAGGTTCTGACCCGGTTCTGTCTGTCTGTCTCCACAGCCTCCTCCTGCAGAAGAAGCTCCATAAGTTCGAGCTCGCCAGTTTGGCCAATCTGTGTCCAGAAGCCGCCGAAGAGGCCAAGGCTCTGATCCCCAGGTGAGTCGGTACCGACCGAGCCCAGTCGGGTCAGAACCAGGCACGTCCTAGCCTGGTTTTCTTCACAAAATATTTTGGTGTTGGGCCCATTTTGGTGGTTCTAACAGCAGAACGTCTATCAAGAACCAGATTTCAAAATAAGAGCATGAATATAAACAGTTGATAACTAAAACTTCAACCAGTTCCATCCATCCATCCATCCATCCATCCATCCATCCATCCATCCATCCATCCATCCATCCATCCATCCATCCATCCATCCATCCATCCATCATCCATCCATCTTTCCATCCATCCATCTTTCCATCATCCATCCATCCATCCATCTTTCCATCCATCATCCATCCATCCATCCATCATCCATCCATCCATCTTTCCATCCATCATCCATCCATCCATCCATCTTTCCATCCATCCATCCATCCATCTTTCCATCCATCCATCCATCCATCCATCCATCTTTCCATCCATCCATCCATCCATCCATCCATCCATCCATCCATCCATCCATCATCCATCCATCCATCCATCCATCTTTCCATCCATCCATCCATCCATCCATCCATCCATCCATCCATCCATCATCCATCCATCCATTCATCCATCCATCCAGCCATCCATCCATCCATCATCCATCCATCCATCCATTTTCCATCCATCCATCATCCATCCATCCATCCATCCATCCATCTTTCCATCCATCCATCCATCATCCATCCATCCATCCATCTTCCATCCATCCATCCATCCAGCCATCCATCCATCATCATCCATCCATCCATCCATCTTTCCATCCATCCATCATCCATCCATCCATCCATCTTTCCATCCATCCATCATCCATCCATCCATCCATCCATCCATCCATCCATCTTTCCATCCATCCATCCATCCATCCATCCATCCATCCATCCATCCATCTTTCCATCCATCCATCTTTCCATCCATCCATCCATCCATCCATCCATCTTTCCATCCATCAATCCATCAATCCATCCATCCATCCATCCATCCATCCATCCATCATTTCGCTAGTGGTGGTGCTAATGTTTAACGTAGCACCGGCGCTGTTGACCCGGTTCTTTTACCTGAATGAACAGCAGTTGGCTCTGGTTTAATCTCAAGCAGCAGCTTCTCCCTGAGGACGGACCCGGATCCCGCTGGTTCTGGACGTGTTTCTGGATAACACCCCTGAACAGGTCATGAACCGGGTCAGGTTCTGAAGTAACTCAGCTGTTGACATTTTGAAATTTGCAGGGCCAGAATTGGACCCAGTCAGATGAGAACCGGTTCTGTTGATCCAACATGACTTTATTTCTGTGTGATTAAGGTTCTGTTGGTTCTGGTTTCAGTTTGGAGGGTCGGTTTGAGGATGAGGAGCTGCAGCAGATCCTGGACGATATCCAGACCAAGAGGAGCTTCCAGTACTGACCCACTGACCCGACCCGGTACCATGGGGACCTTCCAGTACCGATCCAATCTGATGCTTTCTGATCTTTTTGTGTGCCGTATAAATAAAACTTTCTCTGTTTTTTTTTTTTTTTACCATGTTTGTGTTTTCTTGTCTCTGTCTGGTTCTGGTACCTGGTGTTTGGGTCAGAACCACGTTCAGATGTTCACGCAGTACTCAGCTCTGTCTGGGTCCGGCAGGGCCTCGGGCAGAACCCCGGCTGCCGTCCCCACCATTCTCACCGTGTTCCGACCCAACAGCTCCCTCTCGTACTCCATGAGCTGCCTCCAGAACCCGGCGTTGGGTCGGATAAACGGCCGGCGCTCCAGAACCAGTTCGTGGGCCTGACGCAGGCTGAAGCCTTCAGATCTGGACGCAGAACAGAACCGACATGTTGGTTCTGTAGAACTTTACAGTAATTCTCTGATAAGAACAGTTGAGTTCTGATCCAGACTGACCCGGGAAACATTACGGTTCAGTTTTAGGGGAAGCTAAGAGCACTAAACGCCTTAAAAGTTAGCAAAGTGCACATCGCTAAGCTAAAAATAAGATTTGCTAACATAGTGGAGCTAATGTACCTTAACGCTTTAGAATTTATCTTCAAACTTTCATTCAGGTGAATAAAAGTTCACCTGAACACTAAACCAATTCAAAGTTAGCAAAACTACGTCAAGGATCTTCTGGTTGTGTTACCAGAACCGACCCAAACCCAGAGCCGTTACCTCATCAGGTAAGCCATGACCAGTGCTGCGGAGCGGCTCCGACCCGCTGTGCAGTGGACCAGAGTGGACCCGGCCTGGTTCTGCTGGATCCGCTCCGTCACCGGGTCAAAGTACTGGCCCAGCTGGGCATGGGGCCGGTCCTGGACTGGGACGTGGAGGACCTGCAGGCCATCGGGCGCGGGGTAGGGGAGGTCCGGCAGCCCGCTGGCGTTGATAATGAGCGAGACATTCCTGCTGGTCAGCACGGCCGCGTTCAGGGCCGAGTCCAGATCGCCCAGGTAGAGCCGGGCCGAAACCTGGGAGACCCGCATTCCGGTACGAATGTTTCCTGGAGCAGGAGATTCAGAACGGTCAAGATGAACAGCAGCTGCTGCAGCGCCACCATGTGGACAGCTGTTTATCAGAACTTCAGGTCTTCAGAATGGATCAGATCCTTGTTCTATTCAGGTTCTGAGTGGTCCAATCCAGATGTGACCAAACAAATATCTCTGAACTCTTTACCTAAAAGAACTGGACCTGAGTGGAGTCACTGACCTTCCCTCCATTCAGGACTTCTACAAGTCTAGAGACATGAAACATCTCTGCAGATCCCACACATGCTGGACATGAACGGTTTAGACTTTAACTTTCAGATCCACACCACAAAGACAGCTTCTTCAGATGGACACAATGAATACCTTACACCACAAGGATCAAACTCCAGGCCAAATCTGGCCCACCATAACTTTATGTGGCCCTAGAGTGTGGAGGGCCTCATAAATTGAACCTTAAGATAACAGTTGTGTGCTTAAATATTATTTTATTAGTCAAATCAAATCAGTTGTCACTTGTATTGGACCAAATTAGAAAGTGGTAATCAAATGCAAGGAAAGCTAATATTTTAGCAGTTTTAACAGTTATTCTGATCAATACATTCTGCCACCACTGGTTTTTTGCGGACATTCATGATGTTGACACAGAAAATACCGAATCCCCTGCCTTACAGAAAAAGTTGTTGGCTACTCTGCTGTGGAACTAAATAAACTAAATAAACTTGTCTCTTTTTATTTTCTTCTTATATTAAAAAAATCCTACATATACAGTTTCATATATATCTATTATTTTATTTCCTCTACAGTTTATATTTCACACTTAATGTCTTGAAACCAAAGTCAGATTTCTTGTTGGTGTACATAATCATGGCCAATAAACTGACTGTATTCAAACGGATTCTATATTCAAATCCACTCAAAATATGAATGAACTTTGGCACTACTGGCTTTCCATATAGGGCAACATATTAAATGGCACACATGTGATATGGATTTGTGTCCTGTTAAATTTAAATTAAACAGACAGTTATAAACTCAAAACATGTAAATTAAATCAGATCTGCAGGTGAAAGTGATAAAATGTTACTGTCAGAAGTGGGATTCGAACCCACGCCTCCAGGGGAGACTGCGACCTGAACGCAGCGCCTTAGACCGCTCGGCCATCCTGACACCGTGGGAACAGAACCGGAACCCGCGACATTCAAAGAATGTCAGCCTGTCCATTTCCTCACATATATTTTTATTGTTAGAATAGATACGGAATCGCCTCTACGGCTCAAGGTTCCACTGAACAGCCTCATCTCGTAGCGAAAGAGTCTGGTAGGAAAAGACACAATGTTACGAAAAGCTCTGCCACCGGCCGCCATTACTGTGTGAGTCAGGATCACGAGCTGGATCAGGTTCGGACCTGTTCGTGGGTCTGGCTTTGTCACAGCCTAAGTTTGGGTTGTTTTGGTCCCGGATAGTTTCCCCCGTGCTTCAGCTGCGACAGTTTCGTTTTCCTTACGTCGTCGTTATTAACTAAAAGCAGCAGAAGAAGAGTTTCTGCTCTTCCGTTGTACCGGAAGGAAGAGAACAACTTCATCGGACTGAAACGGCTCCCGAACAGGTAAAACTTAACTCACCTGTTCAGGTCAAATATGCTCCAACTAACAGAAACTCATGAACTCGGCCTTTAACTCTAAAACGGCTTAAAAACAAAACACAGGCTGAAGCCTCGCGGGTTGTTTCGAGATTATTCGAGATTGGCAGCACGAGACCAGACTTCATTTAAAAAACGTCAAATTTACGTTTTTTCATTTCGAACCGGATGTTCAGGGATATCTATATATAATCAATGTTCTCCTTTTGACGTGTCTATCATGTTAGTTGGAAACAGGATGAGCCGTTTCAGCGGCTACAGATGTTTACTCACGTCTCCATAGCAACAGTTTGTGCATCAACAGAAACTGTGGGTTGGTTGCTTCAAAATAAAAGCCTCTCCTGAAGTATGGATCAGAACCAAACTCTCAGGTTGGGTAGATGGTTTTTAAAGTGACTGACTTGTCCTGTTTGTTTTGGTTACGTTTGGACCGCAGACATGAACCAAGCTGCTCCGAGCCAGCGACCCGTAATCCCACAGGTCCGGTACCACCCATCCATTCAGATGGCAGGAAGTGGAACCACAGCCGGTGCTACTCGCCGTCCTCAGATCAGAACTCAACCTAAAATGGTCCCTAAGAACCAGAACGCCAACAGAACCGGTCCGGCTGGGGCGCGCGGACCACCTGACAACGATCCAGGTCCAACTGCAGACCCGACATCAAGCAAACAGGGCCAGAGATCCAGACCAGGTGCTGCTCGCAACCCTCAGACCAGAACTGAGCCCAGAGTGGTCCAGAAGAACCAGGACCCCAACAGGACCAGTCCATGTCTTAACAGAGGACCAGAACCCAGGACGGATCTGGGTTCTGCTGAAGACAAAGCTCCTCCCACACCAGACCAGGTCCCGCTGGACCCAAGGGCCAAACTGGACCTCCACCTGCTACAGCAAGTGGAGGTTCTGACCCGCGGTCAGAGCACCAACCAGGACTGGTTCCACTGGAGGAAGAACCGGATCACGGCCTCCGTGGCCCATCGGATCGCTCACTCCAGGTTCGCCAACGGCAAGGGCAAAACTCCGCCCCTTTCGTACC
>NW_026562379.1:18518416-18685916 GCF_027474105.1 Poeciliopsis prolifica
TTCTTTTGAAAGCAACAGAAAACCAAATGAAAGCAGAAAGCCGTGCAAAATGTGGCTGCGTTACCATGGCATGGTCATCTGGGCGAACGCCACGCGGCTCTTCTGTCCGCCCGACAGGCTGGCCACCGGCCGTGTGGCCAGCTCCCCGGTGATCCCGTAACCTCCCAGCTGGTGCCGGTACTCCTCCTCCGTCCGACCTGCGGCACAAACACAGCGGCCAATCAGGGCTCGCCGCCCGGCCACGGGTCGCGGATTGGTTGTCACCATGGTTACCAGGAAACTTGTTAAGGAGCAACTCCACGGCACAGACGTTCAGGTCCAGCTGGTCCACGTGATGCTGACTGAAGTAACCGATCTTCAAGTTCCTGACAAACAGACGGCAGTTAAACAAAAAACCAAAGGCTGCCTCCAAATTCCCCAGATTCTCTAACCGCAGCATAAAAAGGCATCAAATGTTCTCGTAACTAATCACAAACAAGCCCTCATCCAATCAAAACCGATCAAAACGTTCTCCTGATCGAACAGTAAAAACAGGTTCTACAGTTCAACAAAAAAAATTGATCTGAAAATGAAACTTCAACAAGTAAAGGTTCCCCAATCAAAGTCTAAAGATACTGCAATCAGAGTTTAAACCTTTCTGATTAAACATTTGATCAGAAACATTTATTTAACCGTTAACAGAGATTATTAGTTTATATTCAGCCAATCTGATTGGACGCCAGGCGGCCTCACCTGTGAGCTTGTCTGATGCCACTGACTGGCGTCAAGTCGTCCATCAGCAGTTTGAGGATGGTACTTTTACCAGCACCATTTTCACCAACCTGCCAGCAAAACCAGTTCAGAGTTGATGCTGTAAGTCTTGGACTGGGCGACTTTCTGATGAACTGATGATACATACGATGCAGATGCGAGACTCGAGGTCAGCCGACAGGTTAAGTCCGGAGAAGAGCGGCTGATCTCGACTGTAGTAAAACTCCACTTCATCTAACTGAAGAATAGGGGGAGACAACTTCTCAAAGTTATCTGGAAACCTACAAGAAAACAGGAAATTATTAATCCATAAGCAGCAGCATCTCTTCTCTGGTGGATCTTCCAGTTTGTGAAGGCCTGATCTTCTTACCTCAAAGTGGTCTCCGATTCCTTCTGAACTGGTTTCAGCTCCGGTCTGCAGGACACAACAAGTTACATCAGCAGGAGAAGCAACGCAACTCCAGAAATAGTAAAACACAAAACACAATGTCCATGAAAAACACAAAGAGAAACAACATGAGGTCAGGATGGGAACTTACAGCTTTTCCAGGAGTTTGATCTTACTCTGGACCTGGGCAGCTCTGTTGGCGTTGTACCGAAATCTGTCAATAAAAACCTGAAACAAAAACACTAAGTGTTAGTTTGCACTCGGGGTCCCTTCAAGTTTTAGCTTGAGCCTGTGGCAGCTTCAGGACTTAGCCTGGGCCCAGGGCAGCTTCAGGACTTAGCCTGGGCCCAGGGCAGCTTCAGGACTTAGCCTAGGCCCTGTAGTGTCTTGTTGGACCCGGTCGTACCTGTATGTGTTGCCTGTACTGCATCTGGGCCTCGTACTCTCGGTGCTGGTTCTTCAGGCGATCCTCTTTGGTCTTCAGGAAGTTCTCGTAGTCGCCTCGGTAAGTGTCCAGCCTCTGCGAGTGCAGGTGGATGATGTCTGTCGCCACGGCATTCAGGAAGTTTCTGTCGTGGGAGACGACCAAGATGGTGGACTGCCACGTCTGAGGGGGACGAGTCATTCAGCTCACATTAGCTTGCGGCTAATGACTCCATTGTTTCCTATGAGTGATGCTATGGCTACAGACCTGCAGGTAGTTCTCCAGCCACAGAATAGCTCTGATGTCCAACATGTTGGTCGGCTCTGAAACACACAGTCATAAGAGGACGTTCAAGAGGGCGGGGCTAGATGGGGCAGGGCCAGTTAGGACTGGGGTAAATGGGGCCGGGGTAGATGGGGTAACTTACCGTCCAGCAGCAGCAGGTCAGGTCTGGTGGAGGAAACACAGACAGGTAAATCAGGGATCATGTGACCTGACGGAGAGGAAACGTTGGAAACTCACCGAGCGAAGAGCGCCCTGGCCAGCGCCAGCCTCATGCGCCACCCTCCAGAGAACTCCCTGCACACAGAGACCATGCAGGTTCCGAAAGGTCCAGACACAGAAAACCAACAACGTCTGATCGTTACTCACTTGGTGGGCTGCTGTTGCATTCTGGGAGAAAACCCGAGACCAGCCAGGATGACGGAGGCTCTGATTGGACGATAAGATGCAGACGGGATAAAGAATCGTTCCAGTACCAGGCTTTGTGCAACTAATGTGTTGCCGTAGTTACCGTGCCGGGGCCTTGTCGGCTTCGATCTCCTCTAGTTTGGCATAGATCTCCGACAATCGCACACTCTCCATCCCGTCGGCCCTAAAATGACAACGACTCAACGTCACAGTTCGTGCTGAGACGAAATCCCTCGCCATAACCTTAGCTTGATCTTACGTTCCGTTGGCGATTCGCGCGTTGAGCCGCCGCTCCTCGCCAAGCAGGTCCTCGCGCTTCGTGTCGCTCTCTAGCACGCTCTGCAGTGCTATCGTGTCGTCTCCTGCCACTTCCTGCTCCACATGCAGGATGGAGATGTGGGCCGGTACTCGCAGGTTCCTGCTAGCTAGCATCTTCAGCAGCGTGGTCTTCCCCAGTCCGTTCCGACCAATCAGACCGTACCGCCGGCCCGACGCCAGGGACAGCTCCGCCCCCTGCAGCAGACATCTGAGAGCAACAACAACACATGAAATGAAGCACGATTTTAAACGGCGCCACCTGCTGGCTGTGATGAAGGCAGTTCTCACCTCTCTCCAAATGAAATGTCAAAGTTCTCAATTCGGATGTCGTAGCTGCGGTTCTTCCCCGACTGGTCGGCGCGGCTTTCCTTCTTATTGCTAGCCTGACTGGCTGACGCCTCCTCCAGAACCCTGGAGGACAGGAGAGAGAAGACAGGAGAGAGAACAAGTGGAGACAGGCAAGAGAAGAGAAAGATGAGTAAATCTGAATGGAGACAGGTAAGGACAGATCCTGTCACTCAGTGACTCACGGCGGACCGGTGGCTTTCTGAGTATCCCTCTCGGTCCTGCGCTCATTCTTGGCTTTCAGCTTGGCTTCAGCTTTTTCCAGCTTCTTGGCATCGACTGTCTGGAGAGCGACAAGAACACAGAGGCAGAAGGTCAGAGGTCATTAGAACCCATTTCTCCAGCAGGCCAGGGGGAACCACAGAGGCTGAGGTTGCTGTAAGGTCAGTAAGTAAATATGAGTGCAGACTCACCGTGTTCTGGGGACGTTTCATCATCCAGATTCCCTGGATGTCCTTGGCTGTTGAGACTGAGGAGAACCACACAGATCAACATCAGGCTGATAAAAACCAAAGGAAACAACTCGTCAAACCTGGGCGGCCATCTTAGAGCCGTCCAACATTACCAGAGTCCGCGGACATCTGAGAGAGCTGCACTGGAGCGTCCAGCAGCATCTGCTTCTGAGCATGATGATGGTTGTTCCTGGAAGCACAAACCCAACGTTTACCTCCTGATCATCATCATCATGACAGACCAATCACACAGAGGGATCTCACAGCTTCAGGGTGTTGAACATCTGCAGGCAGATGTCTCTGATGTCGTCCTCGTTTTTACTGTCAGCAGAAACGTCCTGCAGGACGCCACCGATGGCGTCAAACACCTCCTCGCCATCCTCAAAGTCAGGGGCGCTGCTGTCCAATACACCTGCAGGACATTACCATGGTTACACTCCTGTCAGCTGGACCACGCTTCCATGCATGGAAACCCTCTGGTTTTACATCTCCAAAGTTTCTCCTGGCAAAGGTTGACCTCTGACCCTCCCAGCTACAGCAGCTAATGTGAGGGGTCACAATGTTGTGTCTGAGTCATACTTTGCCAGTGATGCTAACTTTAAAACAATCACATGACAGAAAGGACCCGACACGTGCTGAGTCTGAGTAGAGCCCTGTTTGTAGTCCAACCTCATCCGTATCACTTACTTTCCTACAAACATGGCGCCCGGTTGCCTGCTGTTCTGAAGGGCCCCGAATGGCAGCTGCTGTGGTTCTAATTCTGACCCGGATTCAGCCCGAGCCTGGCGCGGGTCGGCGCTCCCTGAGTCTCTCGGCTCTGGCTCAATCACCCCGGGGAGCCGAGCCGCCAGAGAGCCGCGGCTGCCCGGGTCACAGACGCACTAAAGGCCGCTGTGTGGGTACCAACCGGAGCCGGCGGCCGCTGCCTTCGTTCCCGCCTCCCGGCTCCAAGCGGCTATAAGCTGCCGGCTCACAGCTACTCTTTCCCCGGTGTCTCACCTGTGATGTAGTCGAAGAGCTCCGTGTCAATCTCAGGAAACTCTCTCTTCAGGATGTCCACGTACGTCGCCATGATACCCGGCCCTGGACACCACTGAAGTGCGCATGCGCCAGAATGCGACACCGCTCAGGATTATGGGGGATGAAGTTTATTGGTTCCGTTACGTCACGCGAGATGCCTCTCAAATTCAAATTCCATTTCTCATGCTTTTCTAAATGGAAAAGATTCCATAAATATTTACTAAATATAAATTAAAAAATCAGATGTACAAAGACGCAAATCTTTCTGTGTGCCAGATAAGTTTCATAATTTTATTTTGATTGTTCCTAAACTTTCATCTTAAACGAGCCGTTTGATCAAAACTGTAATTTAATTATTTAATCACAATTAATCATTTTAGTATTTATAAATTATCTTAATGGATTTTCCAACTTGAAAATTCGAATTTTCAAGTTCTCATTACAAACGGGAGTCGTACTGTATAGTACTATTAGGAGTACTATTCAGTACTCTTTATGATCAGTCTATTTTAGTTATAAGTGCTTGAATACACTAATATTTCTCCTTGAGCTGTGTTACAGTATGGTTTTATTGATAGTAATATGCAGTAGTACCCCAGGGGGCAAGTATATAGCACTATTTTGTCAGTATGTAGTTTTGTGTTCATGTCAATGGTATCAATAATTATATAAAACAATACTTATAACTCTGTAGCACTGTAGTAGAATTAGTTTCTCGTATACAGCAGTATTTGGCATCAGTCTAATACTGCTAATGGGAATATGCAATAATATTGGTGGTTTGTCTTTAGTAATGTATTAGTATTAGCATACAGTGGCATTTCCACTCACTGTGGTAAAATATAGAAATACTGTGATCAGTCTAGAGTGTAGTACTCTAGTTGTATCAACAGTATTAATATTTATTTCAGTTTGTAGTAAGTTTGTAATACTGTATAAAATGCGTAGCAGGCTATAATTGTGTACTTTAGCATTGTGCCTTGGCTGTAGTGCAGTACGTGTTAGTATACAGTGGTTTATATGGTCACTTTGTAGCACAACATCAATATCACAGTCAGCCTGTAGGATTGCGTTAGTGTTAGCAGTAATACACAGTCATTTGTATGATCATTTTGTAATACTGTAATATTATAAAGCAGTACAGTGGTATTTTGTATCAGTGGTATTAATAGCAGCACAAAAAAATATTTCTGAGTCTGCAGTATTCTAGTAGTATAAGTATATGGCTGTATTTGGGATCAAACTACAGTATATTAGTGGGAATATACTATAGCATATGTGCTTTGCCAGTTAGTGTACAGTATTTTTGGTCACTCTGTAGCATCGCTGTAATTTAGGGAAGTATGATTGGTCTGTAGTTTTATATTTGTATCTGTAGAATACAGCAATAATTGTAATAAGTCTTAAATACCAAATTGCTACTAGAGTATATAAGTATTTGGTGTCAGTCAATAGTATTGTGACAGTACACTACTCTACAAGTACAAGGCTATACAGAAATATGTGTAGTCATTACGTAATAATGCATTAATATACAGCAGTACTATGTAGTACTAGTAACTGTTTCTGGTCAGTTTGCGCTTCCTCCTCGCGCCGCACTGCGCATGCTCCTCTCCACAGCAGCCGTTAGCATCGGGGGCTAACAGCCGGAGCGTGTAATGGCGGCCTCGGTGTTACTGGGGTCTGCGGAAAGCGCCGGACTTAACTTCACGGTCGGAGCCGGTGGCAATGCTATCCTCGGAAACTCTAATGGACTGGGCCAGCCGGGCCCAGCGTCCTGGAACCGCTCCCTGGACCGGGCGCTGGAAGAAGCGTCGGTTAGCGGCTGTCTGAACCTCAGCGGCAGGAAGCTGAAGGAGTTTCCCCGGAGCGCCGCCAACCACGACCTGACCGACACCGTCCGGGCCGGTAAGTGAGGTCCAAAAGCGGCCAGCAGAACATAGAGACGGACTGAGCTCTGCTGGGAGTGGTGAGATGGTTTGGAGGGGTGTTTTAGGGGACTTCATCGGGCGAAAAGTTGAATCCAAGTTGCAGTTCCAGAGGAGGAGGATGGAAAACAGTGAGGGCCGGTGTTGTGACAAACTGCGAGCCCCGGCTACATGAGGTCCGGCTTCCTCTTCTCTCAGCGGCGTCACACCGCTCATTGGTCGCTAACCGCTCAGATCAGATAGAAAAAGGGATGTTTGGTTGTTTTTTCCAGGGGTCAAAATTTAAAATAATCTCCGTCATGGAGGAACCTCTGCTAACTCTGCTTAGCACTGGTTACCAGTGTTCCCAGTTAACACTGGCCGTATGACGCTGGTATTATGACTGTTATAATTTGAATCTACTCTGCTTCAGGATGGTTTCTCGTGAAGGTGAGGCCGGGGGACGGGCTGTTTATCAGGGTAACAGATGATGACAGCACACCGGTTAAACACAAACAGCCGGTTTTATTCTGCAGTCTCTGGTGATTCAGCTGGTCCGAGGTTCGGTTCGGATCAGACCCTGTAGGAAAGGTGAAGACACACCTGTGCGGCTTTGTTGTTTTGTTTTGAACGCCTACTGCTGGCTCCGCCCCTTTGGGACGGTGTGGATCAGGAAACAAGCGCCCCCCTCAAAGAGCCAAATCAGCCGATTATTGATCAGGCATAACACAGATGAACTAAATTATGATTTATTTTAATCATTCAAACACATAAAGCGTGATCTATGAAGCTCCACTGAAGATGGGAGAGATGGGGAGAAAAGGGAGCAAAAGATGATGAAATTGTAGGTAAAAATACAGGAAGATTGATTACAATGTGCTTATTTTGGGGTTCAGTGTGGTCGGGGAGGGGCATAACAGAGCAGATGTAGGCTCCCTTTGTTTGTGTCGGACTGTGATGGAGGAGGAAACTCAGCAGGAACTCCATCATCTGCACGGCTTCATTTCTTCTTTTTTATTTTATTCTTTGTGTTTTCTATTGAGTCTGGTTTTTGATTGTGTGCAACTGGAAGCATTTTGATCTTACTTTTTATACTTTTTGACAGTTGTTATGGTGGTAACCAGGGGAACAAGGCTTTGCTTTCACAAACAGGAGCAGCTGATTAGCATCTCAGAGTTCTGAGATAACACCTGAACTACAACCCAAAACCCCAGAGGAGATCATCTCCACTGCCCTGACATGGAGCTGCTAGCATGTTATCACTATCTTCGGTCAGAGGCCTCTTCAGATTCGTTGCAAACTAAACTGCTGCTGGAGATTCTTAATGACTTTTTGAAGATACTTGGATGATCCCACAACAGTTAACTTTCCTTCAGGATGAATGAAGTGTTTCCAAACAGGCCAGATTGATCATTTTAAAGCCGTTTCATCCATCTACGGTAACGTTGGACTGTTGGGTTACGATTGTAACCGATGCTGAACACACTGGTTGCCCTGAAGGAGGTTCTGCCTCTGGTTCTGTCCCTGCTATAAACAGGAACACCTGGTTACCAGCGAATAGAGCGCGCTCATATCACTCTCTATTAACTGAGCGCGCTCAGATCGTTCTCCGCTAACAGGGCGTGCTTCGATCGCCTTCCTAACCGCTCTGACAGCAGCTGTTCTCTCTGCGGTTCCTGTCAGATCAAACTGAAACCCAACTCTGTGGTTTTGGTCTGTGGTTCACCACTCTCCCTCAGCAGTTCAAACTACGTTACCCAGAACTCCCGGCTGCAGCTCCATCTCTCCCAGAATCTGAGCCGAAGGCCTGGTGGCAAACAAACAAACAGGAAGTCCCCCAACGAACCACTTCCTGTTTGTGATGGTGGATTGATGAGCATCACCAGCTGCTGTTAAAAACAAGGAAGCTGAGGTTACCGTGGTGATGAGTGCCTCCTGCAGCCCTCACAGCTGCTCTGATAAATATAGCATCTGTGGGTCGGCTCTGCATCGTGTCGCTGGCAGAGGAGTCAGCGGTGAGTGACGGTGGGAGGAGAACAACGGCAACAGAGAGGAGTCCTGGCGATTCAGCAAAATCACTTCTATTTAATCTGGAGTCAGAAACCAGAGCCATCTGATGATTAATCACCAGAACCAGAACCAGCGTCTAACTGAACTGTGTGTGTCCAGATCTGTCCCGGAACCGGCTGTCGGAGCTTCCTCTGGAGGTCTGCCTCTTTGTGTCTCTGGAGTATCTGAACCTGTACCAGAACTGCCTGAGATCTCTGCCAGACGGCCTGGTGAACCTGCAGGCCCTGACACACCTGAACCTCAGGTCACACACACACACACACACACACACACACACACACACACACACACACACACACACACACACACACACACACACACACACACACACACACACACACACACACACACACACACACACACACACAAATGTCCGCCAACTTGCAAATGCATTGCAAGGTTCAAAGTTTGCAATGCATTGTAAAGTTTGAGGTTTTATCCCGTTGTCTCCATCTGTAAGGGTGTAGAGAACTTGAAGACAGGAAATGGATCTGCTGTGTAAACAGACTTCAAAATAAGAGCATGAATATAAACATCTAATCATCTTAAAGAATTAATAAGCAAAACTTCTACAAAAATTTCTGAACTACGCAGAGTTGTGCATCAGCTGATGCAACTACTCTAGATGCAATGCATCAGTTACAAACATTTTCAATCTGTCTGTGTGCGTCATCTCTGTAAAATAAGCTAGCATGAGGAATGAAATAAATTAGTACTTTAGGATTTATCTGGGTTAGTAAAGAGTTAGTAAAGGGCTAAGTTAAAAACTAGCTCTGTTATTGTTAGCACAGCTAATCATTTAAATTTCTCTAAATTTTATTTAGAAAAAGCTAATGTTGCTAAGCCTTTTCTAAATTATCTTCACTATTATTAACACTTCGAAATTTATCTTTCAAATTGTACGCAGAAGAAGTTACTGTAAATGCAACCAAAGTTTCCAAAAATGCTAAGTTAAAAACTAGCTTTGTTATTAGTAACAGAGATCATTTTAAGTTAGCACTTGGGAATTTATCTAGAAATTTAATACGGGGAAGATAGGTGCAAAATGTTTTAAAGCTTAGTAAAAGCAGCAAACCGCTAGGCTAAACGTTTGGCCTGCTGTTTATTTTTAGCTTACTGCTTTAGAATTCATCTGGAAAAATGTATTTAAAGGAAGATAAATGCACGAATAACTTTCAAAGTTAGCAAAATGCTAAGTTAAAACTTAGCCTTGCCATTAGCGGTTGAGTAATCTAAACCGCTGCTGACCCGGCCGTCTGTCTATCCTCCTCCAGTCGGAACCAGCTGTCCGTCCTGCCGGCCGTCGTCTGCAGCCTCCCTCTAAAGGTTCTGATCGCCTCCAACAACAAACTGGTTTCTCTGCCAGAGGAACTGGGCCAGCTGAGACACCTCACCGAACTGGTGAGTACGGTTCCTGATGGACCCATTATTGATCAGAACTTTAGTTCGGTTCTGATCTCTTTCTGTCGGTTCCGGCAGGATGTGAGCTGTAACGAGATCCGGACGTTACCGTCCCAAGTGGGTCAGCTGGAGGCTCTGAGAGACCTGAACATCCGGAGGAACCACCTGGTCCGACTCCCTTCAGGTAAATTCACTCAGAGGGTCCAGCTGGGAGCAAAACCAGAACCGGATCAGAACCATGTGGCTGTTTTCAGAGCTGGCTGAGCTTCCTCTGGTGCGCCTCGACTTCTCCTGCAACAAAGTGATCTCCATTCCCGTCTGCTACCGCGGCCTGACCCAGCTGCAGGCCATCATCCTGGACAACAACCCGCTGCAGAGCCCGCCCGCACAGGTACGCAGGAAGTGACATCACAGCTGCTGCTCTGCGGCTGAGCCTAATGCCGTTCTGTCCTGTAGATCTGCATCAAGGGGAAGGTCCACATCTTCAAGTTCCTGAACCTGGAGGCCAGTAAGACCACGCCGGAGCTGCCCGAGTTCGACAGGAGACCTCTGACCTCCTGGTCTGACCCCACACACACACGCACTGTAATGCTGCTCCTTCAGAATAAAAGCCTCATGACTGACTGCAGCTGTGTCTCGGCAGTGTTGACGAGGCGTATTCAGGGCGACCATATGGCGCATTGGACTCGGGCTTCAACAGCGTGGACAGTGGAGACAAGCGGTGGCTGGGCAACGAGGTCAGACCGTACTGCTGGATCTGAGCCGTCCGGTTCCGATCCGGAGCTCTGATCCGTCCTGCAAAGACATTAACAGAACCCCGTCTTCTGTTCCAGGTTTCAGAGGAACCGTCAGAGCTGCCGGTCAGAGACCAGAGGCGAGCCGGACCAGGAGGACATGTGCTGCCCAATGGGACATGTGAGACTCACTCAGCCGTCCACAGACTCACTTCCTTGCTTCCTACACTTTTCCTCCTCACTTCCTACTCTCATCCTCCTCACTTCCTTCACTTTTCCTCCTCACTTCCTCCTCACTTCCTCCTCTCATCCTCCTCACTTCCTCCTCTGTCCCCAGCAGACGGGGAGCTGGAGCAGATAGACTTCATCGACAGCTGTGTGGAGGAGGAAGAGGAAGGGAAGCGCCGTTCAGTCGGAGCAGACCGGAGCAGCCTCAGCTCTCAGTTCATGGCATACATCGAGAGACGCATCACCAGGGAGGTGAGGCTCCGCCCCCTCCTGCTGGAGGCTTTCATTCAGCCTGCATCAATCAGGAAACGTTGTTGACCTAAGCGGGACAGATCTTATTTTGAAAAGCGCTAATTTCCGGTTCATGTCCTCAGGGTTCCCCAGTGAAGAACAGCTTGGCTCGGGCGGAAGACATGAAGAGACACAGCAGGTTAATGAAAACACCAGGCCCCAATCACTTCAATCTGTGTGTCCTCACTTCCTGTCTCACTTTCTGTCTGACTTTCTGTCTCTCTCAGAAACATGGCCGACGGCGTCTCGGCGTCTTCGAGCTCCCAGAGCCAGGTATGACGATGGAGTCGTCTGACGGGACGCATTAGCGGCAAACCGGCACCTCATGTCCTTATCCGTGTTTTTCCAGAGAGCTGGTTCTGGT
Organism: Poeciliopsis prolifica; assembly: GCF_027474105.1. Lineage (NCBI taxonomy): Eukaryota > Metazoa > Chordata > Actinopteri > Cyprinodontiformes > Poeciliidae > Poeciliopsis > Poeciliopsis prolifica. Next base: position 18,529,799 of record NW_026562379.1, read on the forward strand.
TCTGGTTCCAGTTCTGGTTCTGGAGGTGTGGAGAGGATGAGAAGGGAGGCTCAGCTCGCCGCTCTGAAATACGACGAAGAGCGGCAGAAGAACCGTTCTCTCCAGAGAGACAGCGTCACCAGCTACTCCAAGGTACATAATCAGGCACTCAGACTCTAACCAGTTTAACCAGCAGGGGGCGTCTCTAACTGGTCAAGCTGTTGTTTTGCAGCATAAAGCAGCTCCGAGCCCGTCCATGTCCAGTCCAGAACCTGAGGTGAGTCAGTCTTCATTTCTTACTCGTTTACCTGCAGACCCTCTTCTTCTTCGTGTTGATTGGACAGCGCAGAGCCGTAGCCCCGCCCCTGTGTTTAGGCCACACCCCTTTGTGTCTGTTGATGTGTGTCTGGTGTTTGTTGTCAGAACGTCTACCCCTCCAGGCGCTCCACCCACACAGATGACTCCGCCCTCATCATGGTAAGAGCTTGTAGCTCCACCCACAAGCTCGCATCTCATTAACGGTTTCCAAAATAAAAGCATGCAAAGGGATCAGTGGGTTTTCTGCATGTGACATCACAGATTGCACTCTGTTGGTTTCTGGTCCAAAGATGAAAGAAAACCTCTTCCTTCTGGTTTCTGACCTCTGACCCTGACCTGACCTCTGTCCCTCTGTTTTTGCATGTTGATTTAAATTGTTGATACTTCCTCTTCCCTACTGGTTTCCTGTCTGGTTTTGCTCTCGCAGCACCTGGACACACCTTCTCCCGGGTGTGTCCAGGTGTGTAACAGTCCTGTGTTTTGTCTTCTCAGCAGGGGGAGGACAGAGCCACCTTGTCTCCTACAGGTAAGAGCAAAACCAACCTGAATCCTGCACTAACCTCACCTACAGTCCCGCCCACTCTGAGCCTTCTGTTTTCTCTCAGCCAATCAATCGCCTTCGTACCCTGGCTCAGGAGGCGGGACTTCCAGTCGGACGTCCAGCCTGCGGCCGGAGAGCTTCCTGTATCGCCTCGGTCAGAGGGACGAGAAGAGAAAAGGTGAGTGTATTTTCACCTGCAATATTGAATGGATATGTGAATGTTATCGCAAGGTTTTCTGGGTAAATAAAACCAAAACAAACCTGCTAGCCTAGCGCTAGCAGCAGAAATGGCTCCTGGTCTTTAGCCAAAGATGGAAAACATCTGTAGCTGGAGTGTGACTGTTCCCTCTCTGCCCTGCAGGGGACGCTGTCGCTGCGCCACCTCAACCCAAAGAGGAAGCTCCTGCTGCTCCTCCTCTGGTGGGCGAAGACGCAGTGCTGGTGGAGCAGCTCAGGAAGGTACGTAGCTCCGCCTCCTCCGCCTTTACTGCTCTGTGTTTGGTCTGCTCACCAACTCTCTCCTCCAACCCAGAACATCGAGGCCCGCCTGAAGGTGGCGCTGCCGAGCGACCTGGGCGCCGCCCTGACGGACGGCGTGGTGCTGTGCCACCTGGCCAATCACGTGAGGCCGCGCTCCGTCCCCAGCATCCACGTCCCGTCCCCCGCTGTGGTGAGTGTCTCTGATTGGTCAGTCGATGCTGCTGCCCCAGCTGACCTCCGCTGACCTCTCTCTGTCCCTGCAGCCTAAGCTCACCATGGCCAAGTGTCGCCGCAACGTGGAGAACTTCCTGGAGGCGTGTCGCAGGATCGGAGTCCCACAGGTAAACACACACCTTGGAGGCGGAGGCTGAATCCAAACCAGTCAGACTGCAGACAGTAGGGAGGACGAGCTAAACATCAACACTAATACATAGATACCTATCAGACCGGCAGCCCAACCAGGAGCTTAAAAGCTTCCTGTGTTGAGCCATTCAGTCTGTAATTCACCACAGTGTGGAATAACAACTGAAGACAAATAATAATAATAAAAAATCCTTCTGGATAATTCCAGCCTGAACTGCTCATTTCAATTTTGGCTAATAGTTTAATAAAATTTTGATTTTCTTATTTATTAAATGGTGTAGATTATTTATTTGTATTTCTAATATTGTATAAAACAAGAATAACTGATTGAAAGAAAAATCTGCAGAATGTGCAATTTTTTTATCCAATTGATTGTCAGAATAATTGATTATTAAAGTAATTGCAGCCTGACTTAAAATAATATTTCACATGTGGTGAAGTTAGATTAAACATCTAATTTTGGCTCCAACTCTGTGGAAAGTGCTAACGCTGGTTTAGCCAAACCTGCTCAGAGAGGCTGGTTGTGAATCAGAAACTTTATGCTCACAAACAGCAACCGTCCTCTCAGCGATCTGGCTGTTGACTTCCTGCTCAAGATGAGATGAGCTTTTAAACTGATTGTTGTAACAGAAGTGGCTGTTCAGACGTTTGGATTCAATCTGAACCGTCTGATGAAGTTTCTTCTTCTTCTCCTCTTTCTAAACTAACAGCTGCCTTTCTTCTCCTCATCCCGTCTTCCATTTTGCTTCCTGTTTCATTCCTTCCTTGTTTTTATCCTCCACTGTGCCCATCACACCCACACACTCAGGACCGCCTCTGCTCGGTGGGCGACGTTCTGGAGGGGAAAGGGGGCGGGGTTTACGGCACGCTGCAGGTGTTGCTCTCAATGGCCCCGCCCACTCTTAGCCCCTCCCTCCAGGTCCAGATGGCCGGCTTTGCCCTGTTTTACCTGTCCGTCATGTCGGCGCTCTGCGCCATCTACGTTCACCTGGCGCCGCACACTTAGACCCGACTGGAACGTCTGCAGGACCTCCGTCGGGTTCGGGCCGTCCCACGTTTAGCTGTCGTCTCCCGCTGTAGCCACACCGTTCCTGACGCACGGAAACGTGGAATACTTCATGAACAAGCACAACTGCAGGTTCCCTCTGGAGAACGCCGGGTCCAGTTGGGATGGTCTGTACCTCTAGTGTCGGGTCGTCCAAGTCCAGTCCAGATCTAACATCCTGCAGATCAACCGGTCGGTACCGGGCCTCTGCATCTTTAAACATCTTAAATTAATGTGCTTGAGATTAAGGCCATAAAATGACTTACATCCATTTCACAAAACCCAGTTAATCACAGGTGTTATATTTTGTCATCGTTCAACTACTTGATCTCATGTACGTATGGAAGTGACAGACTGGAGTTTTTGATCTGCTCAGACTGCTGTGGGAAAAGTCAGATCTGAAATGAAAACCTTGGATTTGGGTCGCGTTTGCCTGCTTTGTGAACGTAGCCTAGCGAAAGCTGCGTTCAGACCGAACTGCATCCAGCGCCTCAATCATGACGCTTGACGAGCATCAGAATCGTCTGGTGTTCGTTGTGCTCTGATGGCAGACATGGAGGACACAACCCTGTCTGCCATCTTTGCTCTCTGGCAGTTAGCTTGCTGATTAGCATCGGGGCCTCCTCATCCTGTCAATACGTCACATAGCGGAGTCTCTCTGATTGACGCGCCCAGCGACGCGCCCGGCGATGCACCGCAGAGGTGCATCCATTCTGAGCATCGGGTCGCGTTCGGTCTGAACGCAGCATTAGAAACTGGACTGGGACTTGTGGACCTGAACTGGGATGGTTTTGGGGCTTGTGGACTCAGAGCAAACATTTTGGACGCAGCCCAGATTCTGTGGGTTTGACTGGGATTTGTTAGGTTAGTTTGAGTCTTCTGACTGCACTGGGACATTTGGACTCTGACTTGGACTTGGGTCTTTTGGATCTTTTCTCTGACATGTGCCAGGACGTTTTTTGGCTCGGACTGGGATTTTGTGGACCTGAGGACAAGCCGTGACGTGTCTTTGCCGTCTTTGCCGTTGTTCGCCGAGTTGTAGAGGATCAGGCCTCAGCTGGAGGCAGAACTTCCTGTCCGTTTGGCCCGTTTCCTGCCTGCTGAAGCTCCGCCCCCTCGTGCCTTACGTCCGCCTGCCTGTCTGAGTGTTTTTTACCGTTCGGAACCAAACAGAACCGAGTGCGGGACTCTGGGAATCGTCTCCATTGTAACCGTTTTGTTCTGTTGCTGCTGCTGTGAGGTCAGGATGAGGTCACACCCCCTGAACGTTCCCCTTTTTATAAGATGAAGAATGATGATGATGATGATGTGTTTTTAACCTCGGATCGGTTTGGAGTTTTCTTCTCGATTCTCTAAATAAAGTCCAGAAAAACATTTTGACTCATTTTTTTCTCTGAGCTCTGCTGAGTTAGCAGAAATACTTCCAAGCTTTTCTCCTCCTGAAACCATTAATCAGATTAATCAGATGAGCCAGCTGGTTTGATAATTGATTAACCGTTAACTGCACAACACAGACTCAACTACAAACAGAATTTGCCTTAAGAACGACACACTTGGAGCTGCAATGAAGTCAAAACTTTACAACAAATATTAACATTTACAGCTAAGATATAAAAAGCAACCATTGTCTTTTTTATTTTACACCCAGAATAATAACAGCAGCCGTTTTAGCTCCGCCTCGTTCAAATTTGGTAAAAAAAACCCTCCAGTAAATATATTTCTATTTTTATGTAACTCTTAAGACGTAAGCGTTTACGTGAAAAATCTGCAGATTTGATCATCAGAATAATCGATTACTAAAATAATTACAGTAGTTGCATTTTAGATTGGAAGGAAAAATAAATTCTGTAAAGAATCTTAATTCTGCTCCTGGCAATTCTGAATCGAATCAAATTCCATTTGAATTGATTTTAATTCTGCTTAAAATTATATTTTGAATTTTTTCTTTTCTTTTTTTTAATAAAAAGGCAGGCAGCTAAGCCAACCGAATACCGGTGAATTAAGTTACAGAACTGGAAACTGTTAGAATTTTTTAAATATATCTTTTATTTGTCTTTTCATCTCGTGTCCAAAATTTACCGCAGAAACAAATTGGTTTCTGAAATGAAAATCGAATCGCAGGATGCTGGAAGATTCGCATCCCTGTTGCTGCCCTACTTGTGAGGGAGAGAAAATGACAGCCCTTCAGGCTGCTGAGTGGCAGTGCTCAGCAGCAGCATTCCTTCCCTCCATCCCACATCACTTCCTGTTCTTCCTGCTTCTTTTCCCTGAGTTGCCATGGTTACGGTTGTTTTGTTCCTTAATTTAAGTTGTCATCGTTTGACCCACCTTTCTGTTGACGCCCCTCCCGTCGCTGTCTGCTCTTCTTCTGTGGTGTTTGTCTGTGCAGACTAAGTTGTGTCTTCCGCTCCACATCCTGGAGGAGCGAGGGCTCCCCCAGGTGGCCGGGACGGTCAGCGCGCTGCTGGACCTGGCTCCGCCCAAGCAGTCCATCTCCATGACGACAGCAACGCCACCTGGGCCCTCCGTCATCATCTAGCCGCTGCACGCGCTCAGTCGGCCTCCTGTAACAACCAATCAGAGCTCGCCGAGTTCCCACAGCCAGAAACGAGTCGTTGTGATGCCGTTCAGGAAGCTGTGTGGCGTATGGAAGCCCATCAGTGCCAGGAAGTTAAAATCAGGAGTTATAAATGAAAATGTTGATAATGTTTGGTTGTGCTGATTGATGCAGATCAACATTAATGTCCGAGTTTCCATGGTAACAGCAGGTTTTACTGCTTTGACTGGAGGAAAAACGCATAATCAAGATATTTTTTAAACTCTAAAACGTTTTTAGACTATTGGTTGGGAAAAATCCAACTCAGGCAGAGAGTTTTTGACCGTTTTGTTCTTGTGGAACATCTGATTGTTTTGCTTTTCAGTGGGAATATTTTTTATAAAGTGAGTGGAAAATTTTATTTTAAAAATTTTCTCTCAATCCTTTAAATTAATCTAAAGTACATACCAATCAAATTGTAAAAATACATTTAAAAACTATTTACTTTTGTGTGAAAAGTTACATTTTACACTAATTTACCATACTTTTTGATTTTAGCTTTTTCCATGCTGGTTGATTTAGTTTTTGCTCAAATGGGCTTCCATACAGTGTCCATACAGACTTCTGGCAGGTGAGTGTTTTTGTCTGTATGTTTGAGGCATTCTCACTGATCCCAGTACTGATCCCAGTACTGATCCCAGTACTGATCCCAGTACTGATCCCAGTACTGATCCCAGTACTGATCCCAGTACTGATCCCAGTACTGATCCCAGTACTGATCCCAGTACTGATCCCAGTACTGATCCCAGTACTGATCCCAGTACACGGGAGTCAAACAGAGGCTTTCCTACTGGTGCAGGACTGGTAACCTGCTGGAAGCTGCATGTGGATCTGATGGAGACACAAAGAGCTGAGATCAAACTATCACGACTGAACTGAACGAGTCTTTAGAAACTGAACGAGTCTTTAGAAACTGAACGAGTCCTGAAAAACTAAGTGAGTCCTGAAGAACTTAACTAGTCTTGAGAAACTAGTTCTGATTCGTAGTCTGTATGAGTCTTGAGTAACGAGACTAGTCTTTGGAAACTTAACGAGTCTCAGGAAGGGAGCAAGTCCTTGAGATAGAGTACATGACAGAGAAACTGAACTAGTCTTGAGAAACCGGAGGAGTCTGTAAAAACTGAACTAGAAAGAAAGAACAAACAGACCAGAGACAGAAAGCGAGTCTTGAGAAACCAAATGGCTCTGGTTTAACGAGACAAGACATGGGAAACAGAACAAGTCCTGAGAAAGAAAATAGGCCACAGAATGTAAACGAGATCAGGAACTGAAGTAGTTACTCAACAGGGAGTAAGTCCTGATAAAAGAGTAAGCCAGAGGAAGAGTCTTTGGAAACTGAACAGGTTCAAGGGAACTGAAATAGCCAGGAGAAAGGAAGCGAGTCCTGAGAAAGAGAATCGGCCAGAGAAACTGAACGAGTCTTCGGAAAACAAACGATTCTGGAGGAACCAAACGAGTCTCAAGGAACAGATCTAGTCCTGAGAAAGAAAGCAAGTTTTAAGGAAGAAAACAGGCCAGAGAAAGAAAGCGAGTCTTGAGAAACCAAATGGATTTTATGTAACCAGGCAAGTTGTGGGAAAGCGAACGAGTCCCAAACAGAGAGCAGATCCGCAGAAACAGAACGAGTCCTAAAGGGAGGCAAAGAGCGCAAACACTGAAAGCTGACGAAGTTGGCAAACCGTTCATTAAAATCTTACTGATTAGATGTAAATATTATTTTTTTCTCTCTGTCAACATAAAGACGTCAGTTTTTCATTTTAGTTTCGGGGAATATATATATCTGGTGAAACGCTAAAGGTCAAATTTACTCCCAAACTCAAGAGTTTGGTTCGTATTCATGTTTGTAGGCACTGAACCCTAAAACTGAAACCATAACTAAAGTTTCAGGCTTTGCTGTTTTTTGCACATAACACTGTTTCTAATTTTTGTTGACTACTTTTTTTTCCAGACAATGCTTTTTGTATCTATAGAACTTTAAAATGACCTGATGGTTAAGGATGATAATAAAGCTAATTACTGTCTGATTTAGTTTGAAAGCACTTCTTCAATAAGTTCAGTTGAAACAACTGCTTAAGTTATAAAATAATGAAATACTCAAAAAATAAAATTGTGTATACAACTGACATTACGATAACATGCTGTCTAGCTGATATACGACTGAAGCTTTGATAGCTAAATGCTAAAATGATGCTAACGCTAATCAGTAGCTACTGTTGATTAAATTTGTTATTATATTTAAGTTGCACTAAATGTATCACAATAATGTTGATGACTGGTGAGATTACCTAGCAGTTCTTAATTTAGCTTTGTTTGTTGCTACCGTACATCATTAGCTTCAGCTAGCATTAGCTAGCATTCTGTTGAACTGTGCTTAGGTGGCTTATAGGCCCAAATGGCTTCAGTGAGAAAAGCAAGATTTCTGATGTATAGTTGCTAAGTTGCTAAAAGAGTTACCTTAAGCTGTTAGCATAATGAAAAGTGAATGATGAAGACAAAACAGGAAAATATATGTCCTAAAGTCCAGAAATTAAAAATGAACATTTCTAGTCAACATTACTAGCTTCTAACAGGGACAACAGAAACAAAGATACAAAAGAAAAGATTGCTAGCTTTATGCCAATGATTATTTTCAACTGTAAATAGTTTTTAAAATAGTTTTTAAATGTATTTTCAATTTTCAGCTTATGAACAGTTTATTTTTCTCACTTTTAAAATGACTGAATTACTTTTGGTAAACCATTTGAACTGATAAGAGGCCAAAGTTTAGGAAAGCAAAAACTCTGGCTAAGTTAGTTAGCTGTTAGCTACACAGTTAGTTAAAGCTCATGTTACAATAGCGAACACAAGCTGTGTTTGATATGATTATTTTACTTCAGATATGGAAATTATAACAGTGCTACCTTAAAAATGGCAAATATTTATTTTATTTACTCAACTTCATACCTTAGGTTGCAGTGAAAAGCAGAAGTTTTGTTTAAAATCCGGTTTGTTTCTCCAGGCTCTTTCTTGGCCTCTGTCCTCTGATTGGTTGGCTGTAGAAAGCCGACCAATCAGCAGAGAGCTGGGCGTTCCTCAGTTTTAGAGTCGGTTCCATTTTTGATGTTTTCTTTGTTTCTGGTCTCCATCAGATCCAAAGTCGCTTTGATCTTTCTGACTGAACCCTGAACTCTGACTGTCAGGCTTTCCGCCAATCCTGGGGCCAACAGATGAAATCATGTTTATACATATATGTATGTTTGTTTTTATTGTTGTTTACATTCAGCTGTTTGGATTTCCTGTTGTTCTGATTTTCACCCTGTAACGGAGCAGTTAGTGTTCAGAAAACTCCTGTAAATATATATAAATATAAATATATATATATACATGTGTAGATATGTTGTACATATGAAGCTGAAGCCTGTCTGTTGCCATGGCGACGCTGCAGGTTAAAGGTCACTGTTGGTTTGCTGTAGCGGTTCATCCTGCTCCGAGCGCACTACTTTTATTTATGGAGCTCGTTTTAGTGGAGAAAGAAGACGACAACAGGAAGCGGCTTTTTAATTTAAAACATGTTTACTGAGGAGTTGTGCTGCGTTCAGGCGCAGTGGGACGTCACTAAACACTAACCTAAAAACAGTTCTCACAGTTTGTGCACAAGCTTAGCTCATGTTTTTTCCCTGTGGCGCCCAGAGTTTAAACTGCCAGACTGATTTCATACCGCCAGGCTGAGTTCTGCCTGTCAGACTGAACTTGGGGAAAATCAGCAGCTGGGTTTCTGAGGACAGGTGACTTGGCGTAGTGAAGACATTGAATTCAAGTTTCTGTCCTGCAGCAGTGGCCAGTCACATGACGCAGTCTCACTGTTTTTAAAGGACATTCCACCATTTTAAAGGACAAACATGATTTTACCTTTTTTTTGTATAAAAGATAAATCCGACTGTTTGAAGAGTTTAAATAAAAAATAAATATTTTAATGTGATTTTTCTCCATTTTTGTGTGTATGATTTTAAACATTTCTGCTTGTCTGGGCCGTTGTTGGGTGAGGGATTGGACTGGTACAGGGCGACGTTATTCCGACCCTAACCATCGTAACATCTCTCCTTTATTCCATTGTTTTTTCCTGTTTATTCTGATGGTTCTCCCAGACAACAGGAGCCAGTTAGTTACTGTAACTGGCTGTTATGTCACAATAACAGGCAGTTCTTGTCTCATTGTATGAAAATAATAATAAATGAATACAATTCTAAATCTACACTAAATGTTCACAGTGTGGTCTTAAACCGGTGGGTTTGAATGCAGATCTGAAAATGGGAACAGAATCGATGTTGAACTATCACATAAATCACAAATGTAAAATAAAAACTCACATACAATGAAAATTATACAGATTATTTTGGGTCACAAAAATAACATGACTGAAAAAAATTATTCAGAATTTGTTTGATCAGTGTATCTAATCCGCTTCTGTAGAAATAAAACAATAATAAAGTAAAATCAACAGTTTTTTTCCCTTAAGGGAGCTGCTTTTAATCTCTTCAGTGTTATAAAGATGAACACATTTTTACTTGAAGTATAAGACTTTGATTCCTCGTAGTGAATACAACCTGATCTGTTTTATTACATAAAATATCCGTTTACACGTCTCCACGTGGTTTGTTTTCATCCAATAGGAAACAGAAGCAAAAAACAATTTCTAATAAATATTATTTTTTACATGAACTGTAAATAAAAGAAAATGCCTAACTTTTACTGCTTAGTTGTAGTTAGCTAAGTAAAGTTGATATGCAGCTAGTTTATGATTACAAACACAAAATCATTGATATGCAATGTTAAATAATACAGTATATTGATTCCAGAAACTTGTACCACAGTGCCTACTAGTGGCGAGGAGAGACAACTGGAGCTATTCATGCTATGCTCTTTCTGGACTTTTTTGAATTTGCTAAATATCCCTGAACTTCTTGAAAACATGTATAGCCAGCCCAGAAGGAAACTGCACACCATCCAACAAACACCCCAAGAAAATTAGAAACTCAGTTTGATAAATGAAAACTTTTACTACAACTGCAAAATTGCGATGATTTACAGGAACTTATTAATTTCACGGCTGATTATTTACTTTTTATTTTTCATTAATTGTGATAGTAGTTAATATTGAACATTAAAATGTTTAATTCTTTGTTTTAAAAGAGGTGTTTTTGATATTTTGATCAGGCATCCTAATGGGCAGCTCCCGGGACTGACTACCCGGCAGGCCTTGGGTCCTGTCTTTTCCTCCATCTTTGTGGACTGTTCGCAGGTAAATGTGTATCTGTCCGATTAAAGCTGAAAATCACCCACACATTGGTCTATCTGCTTTAAATATTCACTTGTGTAGAGAGAGAAGACTGTCCTCTATAATTCGGGGAGATTATGTCAGCGGTGGGATCTCCGATGGCGGAGATTTAAAACGGATAGTAGAGCTAACAGAAATTAGCGGAGCCGATTAAGACTCAGCCTCTCCTCTGCAGGGGGAATAAGCAGCTGTTAACCCCATTCTGAGCTAGGCGGATGTGTCTCTGGTCTTCAGAGTAGATTCGGGGTCTGTTTGTGTCACAAACATTCAGTTTGGCTGCCGAACTTTGTTATAAATCGGTAAAGGCCAGGATTCACCGTCCGCTCTGACGTTCAGCTACCCCACGTTTCTGCTTGTCCTGTTCGGTTCAGTTCCGCTGTAATCTGGAAAAATGCTATAAAATAAGCAGCCGAACTCAACCTCAGCCAGTTCCGGTTCTAATGGGTCCACATTTGAAACGAGCTCGGTTTCCAAATCAAAGCAGCCCGGAATAAACGGTGAAACAGCCCAGAGCGGAGGGAGGTTTAGCATTAGCTTCTGATTAGAGATGCTGCAGAACACCTGGGGTTTCCTCTGCAGGTTTTCAGATCAGATGACATTCAGCTCCGTGTCTGAATGTTTGTGATTTGCTCTAATGACTGTGTGTTTGCAGGTGAACTCACCTGAAGAGGACAAACGATGCCTGGAAGGTGAGTTCTCTGGTCTCGTTTTTTCTGGAGGAGCTGAATGAAAACGTAACTTTATCCTCAGATTCCCTAAAGTTTCTGCCGACGTTTAATAATTTAGAAGAAATTCAGGAACTGGTGTTCATTTGTAGTTATGATGTGTTAATTGAGCCATTGACCTCTGACCCTAGACTTTGGAGTAAGGCCATCTTCACCGGCTACAAGCGTGGGCTGAGGAACCAGCGCGAGCACACGGCGCTGCTGAAGCTGGAGGGCTGCTACAGCCGGGATGAGGTCGACTTCTACCTGGGCAAACGTTGCGCCTACGTCTACAAGGCCAAGAAGTGAGCGCCACAGCCCGCATCATGACGCAGCCACCGCCGCCTCAGCTCAAACTGTGTGTGTGTGTGTGTGTGTGCAGGAACACAGTGACGCCCGGTGGGAAGCCCAACAAGACCAGAGTGATCTGGGGGAAGGTGACCCGCGCCCACGGCAACAGCGGCATGGTCAGAGCCAAGTTCAGCAGCAACCTGCCGGCCAAGGCCATCGGACACCGAATCCGGGTGGTGAGTTCTGCGGCGGTTTTCTGGAGGTTCTGTTCAGGTCCGGGTCAGACTTCAGGTTCGGTCTGGTTCAGCTCATTTATTGGTTGGGTTGACCTGGTTCCAAAACTCGCTGTACACCAGCAGCGTTAACGTTCATCACAGAAGAGCTGAGCGACACAGACTGAAGGTTTCATCACGATTTACTGTGATGACGATAAGAAATGGTTCTTATCGTGTCTTCTACTTGTTTTCAGTTAACTGTAAGACTTTCATGGTAATCGTAGCTCCACAAACAGATCTTGGAAAACGAGATGTGATTTATGTCCCTAAACTGCTCACTTCCTCTGTTTATTGATATCTATTGAAAAACGGTAGAGACAATAGTAAATGTAACAATCCCAACGATAAAAGCTGTTTTGTATTGCCAGGATGATTTTCACTGTTTTATTGTGTGAACAAAGTATTTGATTTTATTTTGCAATTATGTTTTTTCAACACCAGCAGAATATTAAGTTTCCTGCAGGTTTCAAGTGGAAACGCAGCGGCTGCAGCATTTCGATTCAGATTTTCACGTTTGGATCCAGAAACCAGTTTTTCTTTTCAAGCTGTTTGTAGTTTCTGTTTAAATGATGCGACTGAAAGAGAAAAAGAATTCATTCAAAACTTATCCTATAAGGCTCCATACAGGATTCGATTCAATCAGTTCAACAACGATCGGTTTGTTTCTAACATTTTGTAACTTACTTTACCAGAATGAGGCTAGCTTAGCGGCCTGGATCATAGAATTGTTCAACATGCAGACGGTGGATTCAGTATAAACTGAAACGCATTTTAAAATCGATTTTTCAGAATTCCCAGCAGCAGAAATAGTGATTCTTCTTTCTTTGTGCTCTGGTCACAAACCTGCAAACACAGGAGAGTTTGTCACGTCATCAACCTGGCAGACCGGTCACCGCTTTGACTTTAGTGCTGAGATATTTGGCTGGTCAGACGTCTTTGTTTTGAGTTTCACCAAACTCTGTAGTTTTCACACATGGACAGAACAGAAAAACTAATAATTTCGTTAGTTTACATTAAAAAACTGATACTTTTTGCAATATTTCCACCTTAATACTCAAAACGTGACATGCATGTTTTGCGTGTCAGTTTTGAACGTTCTGGAGTTCTATGGCAAGCTGTTCTAACATTTAATAGTTTAGCCCACCATTCTGAGAACAAAGAGATTTAAATGAATCTGAAGTTAATTTCTTACAGTAACAATCATAGTTTTACAAAAGATTAATTTAAATTTCTACTTGTAATTGATATAATTGATCAGTTTAAAATCAGCCAGTTTGGCTCCCAGTGCTGCTCTAGAAAGAACTGGATCTTTTGAAATTCCAATCTAAAAATTGGACTCATTTGTTTGACAGAATTTAAAAATTTTAAAAATATCTTGTTCTTTTACCACCAGAATTTCAAACGGCTGATTCTGATTTTATTAACAAACCTCTAACTTTAATCTGCAATATTTACAGATTTTCTTTATTTACCAAAACATCCAGAAATGATTCTTAATCTGTTGAAAAATAAAAACATGTATTGGAGATGCACAATAAATATCGACCAGTAGTAACATATATTTTTTCTGTTTTGTTGTATTTCCTGCTTTTTTTTGAAGTTTAGGAAATATTTAAAATCAATAAATGTTGGTCTTGGCCCAGATTTTAATGTCGGTGGATTCTTTTTGGAATAAATTCAGTTTGATCAGATAAATCCTGATTTCACTTCTGTGGAACCAGAACTGTGGTTTCATGTTCTGATCCGATCCAACAGGGATAATTCTCTTATTGTGAAGGAGCCCCGCTGCTTTTATTCTGACGGTGTCTCTTCCTGTCTCTGCAGATGCTGTATCCGTCTCGGGTGTGAAGACGACCCATCATGTTTGTACAGAAATGATAAAAACGGATCAATAAACTGATCAGCGCCAAACTGCTGTGTGTTTTTGTTCTTTTATCCGACTCGGTTCCACATCACGACTTCCAGCAACGCCTCAGTATTTTCTGTTAGTTATTAATCTTTTTATATGTTTTACCACTTTAAGAACTTTGTAGAAACTTTTAATCTCTGAGTTTCCTCTTTGGGACAATAATGGCTGTTTCTATTATATTCTCATGTAGAAAACGTTGACGCTGAATACTGACACAGTTTGGGTTTTCAGACATCAATGCAGGACTTTATTGTTGGGAATCGTTGTGGATTTTATGTCTGTAGAGATTTTAAATTCATTTCTACCAAAAAACTCAAATTTTGAGATTAACAAATTACTGAGTTAGAAAATGTGCTCAAGAAAATGCTTTACTTTTTTTTTTTAGATAATTTTTCATATTTCTGACTTCTAGCTTATTTTTCTCTTCAAACAGACATTTTTCTGTTTTTTTCTAGAATTTTGTTCTCAGCAACTCTTTGTATTTTCTAGAATAAATTGCTTTTTGTTGGCTTTTTCATAAAATCTTTGAGACTAAATTAAAAAAGCAAATTTCCCGGTTTTCTGTCCCCTAAAACTCCGCCTAGAAATAAAGCATTTGTTTCCCCAGAGAGGCAGCAGGGGGCGCCATCTATTAAAGATCCCTCAGGAAGACACATTTATTGCAAAGTTTCTGTCCAAACTGACATCGCAGAAGAAGAAGAGGCTCTAACTTTTCTCCACCTTAAATCCTCTCTGATCCACCTTAATAAGAATTTCATTCATCTTCCGGTTGTGACGCATCTTTTGCGTCGTAACTCCATTTCCCATGATGCCCCGCCCCGCCGGCTCTGAGCCGCAGCATCACTCGAGCGAAGCTGCAGGAGGACAGAGAGCCGCGCGGACACGGACACGCGCGCAGCCACGGACAGGTGAGAACCCGCGCAGGTGAGGGCGGTCGGGTGTTTGATCTCTGATTGGGTTCAAGCGCGCGGACGAACGGCGCCGGTCATCAACGCAGCATCACAGGCTTTTATTTTGAAGGAGTCCTCCGTAGTACTGTGTAGTATCCGTACACAGTGTTCCAGCTGCTGTACTGCAGAACCTGACGCTCACCTGGAGGTTCACCTGATCCCTCCGCAGTGACGCGCATGTGGTTCTTTTCTGTTCTATGAAGTTTTATTGCCATATTCAGATGTTTCTCTTTGTTTGTTTGCACGTTTTCCAGTATTTTCCCCTGTTGTTGAGCGTGCCGGGGTCAGAGGTCACGCCTCCATGTGGTCTGATAGACGATGAAACAACATGACTTTGGAAGGAGCGAGTCGGGTCTACTGCAGAACTCCTGCGACGCTCCGCCGAGGTCAGAGGTCAGCCAGAACCAGGTGAGAACAGATCACCGCAGACCGTCCAATCAGAGCAGAGGACAGAGTTAGACCTGTTGAATGCTTTAAAAGATTTAAATTTCAGGAATATTCCTCAGAAAGTTCACCAGAAACAGATGCATCCCTTTAACAGAAAGATGCTCAGTGAGTGACGTTAAGTTTTTCAAAATAAAAGCCTGAGCTGCGGACAGGAGCGCAGAACAAAGCTGAAGTCTGTTTATATAAGAAGCCCCGCCCCCTCCGCCACGCTGAGCACAGAGCCGCGAGCTGATTGGCTGAGGCGGAGACGCTACGAGGCTCTGGATTGGCTGTTTCAGAGCGTCACAGAGTCACGGGGCAGAAACGTGAGCTCAGCACGTGCTCAGTTCGATTGCCTTTCTCTGAGCATGCGCAGATTATCCCTCACCCGGATGTGACGCTCCTCCTGTCGGTCCTCCGGTCCTGGACCATCAGAACCAGAACCTGGTCCGGTCTTTACCAGGACCGTTAGTTGTATATAAACACACTCGCATCCAGAACCAGAACCAGCCTGTTTTTCTATCTGTATAAGGACCGTAATCAGCTTAAACCCAATCAGAACCAGGTCCGGTTGGTGACAAAACACACAAATGAGCATGTCTGTGTTGGACCTGCTGCTCAGCTGTGTGTGTGTGTGTGTGTGTGTGTGTGTGTGTGTGTGTGTGTGTGTGTGGTGTGTGTGTGTGTGGTGTGTGTGTGTGTGTGGTGTGTGTCTGTGTGTGTGTGTGTGTGGTGTGTGTGTGTGTGTGTGGTGTGTGTCTGTGTGTGTGTGTGTGTGTGGTGTGTGTCTGTGTGTGTGTGGTGTGGTGTGTGTGTGTGTTTGTGTGTGTGTGTGGTGTGTGTGTGTGTGGTGTGTGTGTGTGGTGGTGTGTGGGTGTGTCTGTGTGTGTGGTGTGGTGTGTGTGTGTGGTGTGGGGTGTGTGTGTGGTGTGTGTGTGGTGTGTGTGGTGTGTTGTGTGTGTGTGTGTGGTGTGTGTCTGTGTGTGTGTGTGTGTGGTGTGTGTGTGTGTTTGTGGTGTGTGTGTGTGTGGTGTGTGTGTGTGGTGTGTGTGTGTGTGTGTGTGTTGTGTGTGTGGGTGTGGTGTGTGTGGTGGTGTGGTGTGTGTGTGTGTGTCTGTGTGGTGTGTGTGGGTGTGTGTCTGTGTGTGTGTGTGTGTGTGTGTCTGTGTGGTGTGGTGTGTGTGTGTGTGTGTGGTGTGTGTGTGTGTGTGTGTCTGTGTGGTGTGTGTGGTGTGTGTTTGTGTGTGTGTGTGTGTGTGTCTGTGTGGTGTGGTGTGTGTGTGTGGTGGTGTGTGTGGTGTGTGTGTGTGTGTTGCCAGGTTGTCCTCCTGGGTTTGTCTGAGGAAGGACCGGCTTGTTGCCAGGATGAAGAGCTGGCAGAGGGCGGAGCCTCAGAGCAGGAGGCTGACAGGTGAGGAGAATCGTTCAGGATGTCTGACCCCAACACAACCACTGCAAAACTTTGTTCAGCAACTTTTCAGGCAATTTTAGCAGCTTTTCTTTCCACAAGCAGCAATTGCTGACAAATCTTTTTTTTTCTTCAAAACAGTGACTGAAGACAAACCTAATGATTTTTTTCTTACTAGCAACAAATCCAGCAAAGCTTTTTTAAGTGACAAGTGATATAGATACATATATTAGTGATGTTGTTTTTCTTCAAAACCAACCAACATCCAGTCATTTAAAAAAAGGACTACTCTTCAGAGAAATCTAATGGCTTTTTCAAAAAAAGCACCGAGTGCCAAACTAGCAAAGTTTTTTGAAAATTGCCCAAAAAGAAAAATAAAATTCAAAAAACCAAGTTATGTCAAATCTTTTTTTTCTAATTTTGTTTAGCGACAAATTTAGGGAGCGTTTGAAAAGAGCGACTTGTGACAAATCTAGGGACTCTTTTCAATCACACACCTTTCCTCAGGTGTGTGTCTGTCCTCAGGTGTGTGTCTGTCCTCAGGTGTGTGTCTGTCCTCAGGTGTGTGTCTTTCCTCAGGTGTGTGTCTCTCCTCAGGTGTGTGTCTGTCCTCAGGTGTGTCTTTCCTCAGGTGTGTGTCTCTCCTCAGGTGTGTGTCTCTCCTCAGGTGTGTGTCTCTCCTCAGGTGTGTGTCTCTCCTCAGGTTTGCCCACCCAGTCGACAGCGCCGGTCTCTTCTCCTTCATGACGTTTCATTGGCTGACTCCTCTGGCTCTGCAAGCGTGCAGGAAAGGGCAGCTCCTATTGGAGGACGTCTGGCCTGTGGCGCCAAAGGAGCGTTGCCATGACAACAGCGTGAGGTGGGTGGCGCTCTGCTGTTTTCCTGTCAGGTAGCTCAGCAGGTGAGTGGTTGTTGTGTCTGTCCAGACTCAGGACGCTGTGGGAGGAGGAGCAGAGGTCCAAAGGAACCGAGGCGTCCCTGTATTCGGTCGTCTGGACCTTCTGCCGGGCCCGGCTCCTCTGGTCCATCCTCTGCCTCACCGTCACTCAGCTCGCCGGATTCAGCGGCCCGGTGAGTCTCCACCAGCTGACATCACACAGCTTTACTGATTACCTTTGCTGGTCACCAGAACCACAGTCTGGATCTGTGCTGGTAGAGTCCGAAACAGTCCTACCCACACCTTCCTGTTTTAATCACTACGCCTACTTCCTGTTTTAATCACCACACCTACTTCCTGTTTTAATCACCACACCTACTTCCTGTTTTAATCACCACACCTACTTCCTGTTTTAATCACCACGCCTACTTCCTGTTTTAATTACCATGCCTACTTCCTGTTTTAATCACTACGCCTACTTCCTGTTTTAATTACCATGCCTACTTCCTGTTTTAATCACCACGCCTACTTCCTGTTTTAATCACCACGCCTACTTCCTGTTTAATCACCACGCCTACTTCCTGTTTTAATCACCACCCTACTTCCTGTTTTAATCACACACCTACTTCCTGTTTTAATCACCACACCTACTTCCTGTTTTAATCACCACACCTACTTCCTGTTTTAATCACCACACCTACTTCCTGTTTTAATCACCACGCCTACTTCCTGTTTTAATCACCACGCCTACTTCCTGTTTTAATCACCACACCTACTTCCTGTTTTAGTCACCACACCTGGTTCTTGCCAGTTTCATCGGAGTGTTAAGATCTTGTAATTATCTCGCATCACCATTTGTCCTTCTAGGTTCTGGTTCTGGTTCTCTTCGTTTCTGGTTTTCTTCCTGGTTTTTCTTATCGTGGTCATTCTTACTTTCTCCAGGCCTTTGTGGTGAAGCGTCTGCTGGATTACACCCAGCAGGAGGAATCGGACCTGACCTACGGGTTGCTGCTGGTTCTGGGGCTCCTGACCACGGAGCTGATGCGGTCCTGGTCTCTGGCGCTGACCTGGGCCCTGAACTATCGGACCGGGTGCAGGCTGAGAGGCGCTGTGCTCAGCCTGGCCTTTGAGAAGATCCTGCGACTGCGCAGCGTCCGGGACAAGTCTGTGGGCCAGGTCGGTTCCCGGACCGCTTGGTGGCTTCTCAGGAAGCTAGCGGCGGCGCTAGCGGGTTTAACCTGGTTATTCCTCACACTCAGCTCATCAACATGTGCTCCAGCGACGGGCAGCGGATGTTTGACGCCGCGGCGGTGGGCAGTCTGCTAGCGGGTGGCCCCCTGTTGGCCGTTCTCGGTGTCGTGTACAACCTGTACATCCTGGGTCCAACATCGCTGCTGGGATCCTCCGTCTTCATCCTCTTCTATCCCACCATGGTGAGTGAAGAGCTGGGAATCTTTCACTAAAAATCATAATAATTTCTGCTTTAATCTGTTGGTCTGCAAAGGATCCTGAAGGTCAAACACACATTAATGTGTCCAGTATATCACTGTTTTTTTATTTATTTTTATTACATATTGAAAAAAAAACCCCATAAAGAATAAAATTAACTTATTGATCCCAATGGAAAACTCCTTATTCGTCGACAGCTGCTCCATGCAAAGTGTTAGATATAAATGTAACTGTAAGCAAAATAAAACTCAAGTATATTTAAATATGCAAATAATTTAAATTTGGCTGTATGTGAAATAAAAAAGAATGCACATTATTGATTGTATAAAATTGATATTTTAAATACCGCGACCTGTCCAGGTGACCCCGCCTCCCGCCCAAACGAGGCAGCAGCTCCTCCCGCCCCGCCGGGGCTCAGGGTGTCACAAAGTGATGAGTGAACTGGAATCAGGATCCTGATGTGATCCTGATGTGATCCTGTTGTGATCCTGATGTGATCCTGATGTGATCCTGTTGTGATCCGTGTTTCTGCCTGCAGATGTTCAGCTCCAGGATGACGGCGTACTTCAGGAGGAAGGGCGTGGCCGTCACCGACAGGCGAGTGCAGAAGATGAATGAGATCCTCAGCTACATCAAGTTCATCAAGATGTACGCCTGGGTCAAAGCCTTCTCCGGGGACGTCCAAAGTACGAGGTCTCCCGTCCCGGGGCCCGCCTCCTGCCTGTTGCCACGGTAACGCAGGCCGTGACCTGTCTGTGCTTCCTGTCAGGAATCCGGGACGAAGAGCGCCGCCTGCTGGAGCTCACAGGATATTTCCAGAGCATCACGGTGGGCGTGGCTCCCATCGTGGTCGTCATCGCCAGCGTCGTGACGTTCTCCACTCATATGCTGCTAGGATACGACCTCACAGCCGCTCAGGTTCCCAACGCCGCCGTATCACTGACCTGCACTCACCTGTTCACCAGCCTGTTGACTCCGCCCTCTTTTCCAGGCCTTCACTGTCGTCACGGTGTTCAATGCCATGACCTTTGCCCTCAAAGTGACGCCAATTTCTGTCAAGTCCCTGTCAGAGGCCTCAGTGGCCGTGGAGAGGTTCAAGGTACGGAACTGACCATCCGGCCAAATAGCTTTCACTGATCCGCTAACAGCGCCGCTAAGTTAGCTAGGTGCTACGATGAAAACCAGCTAGGTTAGCAGTTTATGCTCTTATTTTGAAGTGGGTGAAGACTTTTCACACAGCAGTTCTATATCTGTTAGCATTAGCTTCCATGCTGATACTGCTAGCATTAGCTTCCACTCTGTAACATGTTGATATAGTGCATTAGCATTAGCTTCCACTCTGTAACATGTTGATATAGTGCATTAGCATTAGCTTCTACTAAATACCATGTTGTTTTGCTTTAGCATCAGCTGTTACATCACTCTTAGCTTCCAGTGGATCGCAGGATGTTTTAGCGCCACCTACCTGCAGAGCGACTGATCGGGTTGTTGAGGAGCAGAGCTGTGGCGCAGGTTGAGCTGATCTGACCGCTCTGTCTCTGCCTTCAGAGCCTCTTCTTGTTGCCGGAGATTGACAGCGTCCGAGCGTTGCCCGGTGACCCTCTTGTTGCCGTGGAGATGTGCGGCGCCTCTCTGGGATGGGAAGGCGCGGCGCACAGCGTCCAGGCCAGCCCGTGTGTCCAAGCGGCCGGCCGCCATCGACAGAGAGAAAAGTAAACCCAAACAGACCTGACAGAACCGCCTCGGTACCAGCTGCAGGTTCAGGTCCAACATGTCCTCATGTACAGGTGCAGAGACGCAGGTGTCCTCCAGGACAGGCAGGAGAAGGAGGAAGTGACCGGCTCCCTGTTGGGAGGAGACGCAGATTCAAGTCCTGAGGAGGAAGATGGGGACGAGGAGGACGGCTGTCCCCCCCTCCTCGCTGTCCCCCGTCCCTCTCAGCGTCCTCAGAGCACCCTGCACTGCATTACCCTGAACGTCCAGCAGGTGGGTGTGTCTCACCGTGTGCCTCTGACCACCCGCCTGTCCTTTACCCTCTGTGTCTCTGACTGTCTCCAGGGACAGCTGCTCGGTGTCTGCGGCTGCGTCGGCAGTGGGAAGACCTCTCTGATCTCAGCCATCTTAGGACAGGTGACGTCCCCAGTGTCCCCAGTGTCCCCAGCAGACAGCTGGTGAGGACTGGTGTTGACTGGTTGCTGCTGTGTTGACAGATGACGGTGCTGGAGGGCAGCGTGGCGGTCCGGGGCAGGATGGCCTACGTGGCTCAGCAGGCCTGGATCCTGAACGCCACGCTGAGAGACAACATCCTGTTTGGACAGGAATACCAGGAGGACAGGTGAGGCGGAGACACCTGGACTCAGGACAAGGCGGTCCACAGGTAGACTCACCGTCTCTGTGTCTCTGCAGGTACCAGTCTGTCCTCAGTGCCTGCTGCCTCAAACCAGACCTGGCTCTGCTGCCCAATGCTGACCTCACAGAGGTGATGTCATTTCCTGTTTCTCTGTCATGCAAATTTTTAATGAACTTTTAAAAAGAAAAAGCAAATTAGTCATGTTTCTATTTAGGCAAAGGCACAAGGTGACCCTTCCCAGTCGGGTCTTAGAACCAGAACTGGACCCAGTTAGAGCTCGGTCCAGAGCTCATCATGGTGACACAATATCTGTACCTCAGTCCTGTTTTTCTACTTCCTTGTTCCTTCGAAGACTAAACCCGGAGGTTTGAATTGGTTGAGTTCATACTGAACCTTTCATCAGGTTAGGAACCAAAGGAAAGTTCTGGTCGTTCCTAATTTGGTCTTAGAACCAGATCTGGACACAGCTACATGTAGATCTGCCTCATATTTGGACCATGTTGTAAAATCATTGGTCACTTCTAATCCCTTTAACCTTATAACCTCGTCAGTCACCTCAAACTTCTCTGTCCAATCAGATCGGAGAGCGCGGCGCCAACCTGAGTGGCGGCCAGCGGCAGCGGATCAGCTTGGCCCGAGCTCTGTACAGCGACCGGGACGTTTACGTCCTGGACGACCCTCTGAGCGCTCTGGACGCCCACGTGGCCAATCACGTCTTCCGCAACGCCATCAAGAAGCATCTTCACAACAACACCGTCATCTTCGTCACCCACCAGCTGCAGGTAGCCTCCCTCCGGACCCGGACCGATGTCCGTCCGCTGCACACTGGTACCATGCAGACATATATCTGTGTGTCTGCAGTACATGGTGGACTGTGATGACATCATTCTGATGAGGGAGGGGAGCATAGTGGAGCAGGGTAACCATGACGACTTGATGAAGCTGAATGGAGACTATGCAGCCATGTTCAATCACTTCCAGCTGGGGGACCCGCCCATCATAGAGGTACCAGTCTGTCCCGAGTCGGTCTGTCCCGAGTCCGTCTGTCCCGAATCAGTCTGTCCCGAGTCAGTCTGTCCCGACTCAGTCTGTCCCGAGTCAGTCTGTCCTGAGTCCGTCTGTCCCGAATCAGTCTGTCCCGAGTCCGTCTGTCCCGACTCAGTCTGTCCCGAGTCCGTCTGTCCCGAGTCAGTCTGTCCTGAGTCCGTCTGTCCCGAGTCAGTCTGTCCTGAGTCCGTCTGTCCCAAGTCGGTCTGTCCCAAGTCCGTCTGCCCTGAGTCGGTCTGTCCAGAGTCAGTCTGTGAGTCAGTCTGTCCCGAGTCAGTCTGTCCTGAGTCAATCTGTCCCGAGTCCATTTGTCCCGAGTCAGTCTGTCCTGAGTCCGTCTGTCCCGAGTCAGTCTGTCCCGAGTCCGTCTGTCCCGAGTCAGTCTGTCCCAAGTCAGTCTGCCCTGAGTCGGTCTGCCCGAGTCGGTCTGTCCCAAGTCAGTCTGTCCCGAATTAGTCTGTCCAGAGTCAGTCTGTCCTGACTCAGTCTGTCCAGAGTCAGTCTGTCCCGATCTGTCCCGAGTCAGTCTGTCCCGAGTCAGTCTGTCCTGAGTCAGTCTGTCCCGAGTCAATCTGTCCCGAGTCAGTCTGTCCTGAGTCAGTCTGTCCCGAGTCAATCTGTCCCGAGTCAGTCTGTCCTGAGTCAATCTGTCCCGAGTCCATCTGTCCCGAGTCAGTCTGTCCTGAGTCAATCTGTCCCGAGTCAATCTGTCCCGAGTCCATCTGTCCCGAGTCAGTCTGTCCTGAGTCAATCTGTCCCGAGTCCATCTGTCCCGAGTCAGTCTGTCCCGAGTCAATCTGTCCCGAGTCCGTCTGTCCCGAGTCAGTCTGTCCCGAGTCAATCTGTCCCGAGTCCATCTGTCCCGAGTCAGTCTGTCCTGAGTCAGTCTGTCCCGAGTCAATCTGTCCGAGTCAGTCTGTCCCGAGTCAGTCTGTCCCGAGTCTCTGTCCCGAGTCAGTCTGTCCCAAGTCAGTCTGTCCTGAGTCAGTCTGTCCCGAGTCAGTCTGTCCGAGTCAGTCTGTCCCTGAGTCTGTCCTGAGTCAGTCTGTCCCGAGTCAATCTGTTCCGAGTCAGTCTGTCCCGAGTCAGTCTGTCCCGAGTCAATCTGTCCCGAGTCAGTCTGTCCCGAGTCAATCTGTCCCGAGTCCATCTGTCCCGAGTCAGTCTGTCCCGAGTCAGTCTGTCCCGAGTCAATCTGTCCCGAGTCAGTCTGTCCCGAGTCAATCTGTCCCGAGTCCATCTGTCCCGAGTCAGTCTGTCCCGAGTCAGTCTGTCCCGAGTCAGTCTGTCCCGAGTCAGTCTGTCCCGAGTCAATCTGTCCCGAGTCCGTCTGTCCCGAGTCAGTCTGTCCCGAGTCAGTCTGTCCCGAGTCAATCTGTCCCGAGTCAGTCTGTCCCGAGTCAGTCTGTCCTGAGTCAGTCTGTCCCGAGTCAGTCTGTCCTGAGTCAATCTGTCCCGAGTCCATCTGTCCCGAGTCAGTCTGTCCCGAGTCAGTCTGTCCCGAGTCAGTCTGTCCCGAGTCAATCTGTCCCGAGTCAGTCTGTCCCGAGTCCATCTGTCCCGAGTCAGTCTGTCCCGAGTCAGTCTGTCCTGAGTCAATCTGTCCCGAGTCCATCTGTCCCGAGTCAGTCTGTCCCGAGTCAGTCTGTCCCGAGTCAATCTGTCCGAGTCAATCTGTCCGAGTCTGTCCTGAGTCAGTCTGTCCTGAGTCGGTCTGTCTGAATCGCCCTCTCCGTGTTTCAGGTCCCCAGCAGGAAGCAGGGCGGATCTCAGAGGAAACCGGCCGACACCAAACCAGGATCCGTGAAGAAGAGTTCGCCGGTTGTCAAAGACAACGGTACTGACTCCATTCCCGCCTCGTCTCGGCCCGACCCGGTCTGTTCTGTTCTGACCGTGCTCTGCTGTTCTCCAAGGTGAGGAGCAGCAGTGCGGCGCCGTGTCCTGGCCCGTGTTCCGGGTCTACATGGCGGCTTGCGGAGGCTCCGCCCCCTGCCTGCTGATCCTGGTTCTGTTTGTCCTCAATGTGGGAAGTGCTGCTTTCTGCCACTGGTGGCTGAGCTACTGGATCAACCAGGGCAGCGGGGTGAGTCTCCTGACTTCCTCCTCCTCATATCCCCGTCATCGCCTCTTCCTCTTCCTCTTCCTCTTCCTCTTCCTCTTCCTCTTCCTCTGACTCTCCTCTCCTGGCTTCCAGAACGCCACGGTAACCGTGGGCAACAGCTCAGCAATGAGCCTCAGCATGAAGGACAATCCCAAGATGCAACAGTACGCCATCATTTATGCCTCTTCCATGGGAGTCATGCTGATCTTCAAACTCATCCGAGGAATCGCCTTCGTCAAGGTCAGAGCCCAGACTCCTGGTCCGGTCGGGTCGGGTCCGGTCCGGTCCGGTTGGGTCGGGTCCGGTCCGGTTGGGTCGGGTCGGGTCGGGTCCGGTCCGGTCGGGTCGGGTCGGGTCGGGTCCGGTCCGGTCGGGTCTGGTCCGGTCTGGTCCGGTTGGGTCGGGTCCGGTCCGGTCCGGTTGGGTCGGGTCTGGTCCGGTCCGGTTGGGTCGGGTCTGGTCCGGTCCGTCCAGCTCAGCAGAGTTGGACTGTCCTGGCTGGTAAACTACCAGAGCTCCTCCTTTGACTGGCAGTTCAGTGTTTTTACTAACTTTGTAAATGTTAGCGTACTTAGCTTCCCATTAATAATATTTTCCATATTAAGGCTAAAGTGCTAATTTACTTCAGCTGAACAAAGTTTGTGTTAAAGTTTTGGTAAGAGTTCTTCAAGCCGTTAGCCGTTGTTAGCCGTTAGCAGTGCTCACCATTGGTGTGAAGGAATTTGACCCTTTGAACATGTCAGAGTGGAACCCAGTTCTCCCAGTGTCAAGAAAACTGGTATGAGGAGGTGAGATCTGTCCAGGGTTCATGCAGAAAAACACACCATAACGGGCCTGGGAGACTGAAGTAATCTTGTATTATGATTCAATGTTGATTATGGACTATGTATTATGTTATATTTTGATGATTATGAAGTAAGTAAAATCTGAAGTTGATTGTTTATAAATCAGTTAAACAGAAAATCACAATTGAATGTATAATCATACTGAATCAAGGTGAGAAGTATTAAGTAGTAATGATTGAAGGAATGTATTAATCATGATTGTGTTGATAGAGTTATGTGATAACGTTATGATTCTGTATAACATAACTTGACAGCCCAGATCTTTAGCATTCCAGTGTCGGGATGCGACGACGTGGGGCGCAGCATGGTGTCTTTCAGGAAGTCTGTTTGGTCTCAGTGTCCTTCACCCCTGCAGTCTCACCCTGGTTGTGTCTTTGTAGGGAACTTTGAGAGCTTCCTCTAAACTGCATGACCAACTTTTCCACAAAATCCTGCGCTGCCCCATGAAGTTCTTCGACATGACTCCTACAGGACGGATCCTCAATCGCTTCTCCAAGGACATGGATGAAGGTACAGTAGGTTAGCAGGACTGGAGCTCTTTCTGGGGTTCTGGCCTTTGCTTGACTCGGTTTTGTCTCTGTCTCGATCCAGTTGACACCCGGCTGCCCTTCCAGGCGGAAATGTTTATCCAGAACGTGATCCTGGTCTTCTTCTGTCTGGGTGTCATCAGCTATGTTTTCCCATGGTTCCTAGTGGCAATTGGACCGCTGGTCTTGGGCTTTGCTGCTCTCCACAGTGTCTCTAAGGTCTTCATCCGGGAGCTGAAACGTTTGGACAATGTGACGATGTCCCCTTTTATGTCCCACATCACGTCCAGCATCCAGGGCTTGACGACTCTGCAGGCCTACGACCGGGGCCAGGACTTCCTCCGCAGGTCAGGGTCAGAACCAGAACCACCGTCCGGACATCCAGGCCTCGTGAGGTCAAGATCTGATCACTGTGTTCTGGTTTATTTAGGTACCAGTTTTTACTAGACCAGAACCAGTCTCCCTTCTACCTGTTCAGCTGCGCCATGCGCTGGCTGGCGGTTCGTCTGGACATCATCAGCGTGTCTCTGATCAGCATGACGGCCTTGATGATGGTCCTGATGCACGGACAGATCCCTCCCGCCTATGCCGGGCTTGCTATCTCCTACGCTGTCCAGGTAACCAAAACCTTCAAGTTCTGTCCTGCAAACATGTTCCGACCAAACAGCATCATCTTCAGTAAGCTCTGTGTTAACTGTATGAAAAATCTCTGTGAAGGAACAAGTATCAGTTCCTTCAAAGCTCCTTGACCCTTGAACCATCTGAATCAGGACGTTGCTTGACTCACCTGAAACATCCAGGACTCTAGAAAACAGGTTCTGCTCAGTCCATCAGCCAGGATCTTCTATTAGCATGTTTGTTCAGGTGCTTCGGACTTCAGTACTTTGAGAGTCGACAGCCGTTTTTCACCAGTTTGGGGAACCAACTGTGTGCCGTCAACACCAGATAACGTGATAAGAGAGAGTAGTAGCAACATGGCGGAGCGTCTTTGTTCACTAAAAGAAAGATAATTTCTCCCCATATAGTGCTTCGTAACGTCTGAGTGGACGTTCTGCTCCTCAGCAGTTGGTCCAGATGATGGTGTTCAGGGTTCATTGAGTTCTTCTTCTCTTGTTGAACTCGTTTATCTGTGGTTCGGCTCCAGGAGACGTTTTCTTTGGGGTCGTTGGGTTCTGGATGTGTCTGCTGGACTGTTGGGCTTGTTTCGGATCCTGAAGCAGAACCTGTGTCTCTGCCAGTTAACAGGTCTGTTCCAGTTCACCGTGCGACTCGCCTCAGAGACAGAAGCTCGCTTCACCTCCGTGGAGAGAATCCATCACTACATCCAGGTACTGGGGGCTGTTTCCTCACTAACTGGGAGCACTCTGATGAACCCAGATGTTAGACTGATTTCTGTTTGATTCAGTCTCTGTCTCAGGAGGCTCCAGCCCGGGTCAAAGGTCGGGCTCCTCCGCCTGACTGGCCCCAGCAGGGGGAGCTGGTGTTCCGGGATGTGGAGATGAGGTACCAGGAGAACCTCCCTCTGGTTCTGAACAAGATCTCATGCTCCATTAGACCAAAGGAGAAGGTCGGCATCATCGGCAGAACTGGCTCAGGTAGGCGGGGTATTTGGGACGGTGAGACAGAGAAACTGCACCCCAGAGGTCAGAGGTCATGTTTGAGACCAAGGGTCTGGTCCTGCAGGGAAGTCGTCTCTGGGCGTCGCCTTGTTCCGGCTGGTGGAGCGCTCCGGAGGCTCCATCCTGATCGACGGCATCGACATCAGCGACATCGGACTGGCCGACCTGCGCAGCAAGCTGTCCATCATCCCGCAGGACCCGGTTCTGTTCAGCGGGACGGTCAGGTAGAGCTTCCTGTTTGTCTCAGGTGTCTCTGTCAGTCGCTCTTCTGTTATCCTGGCTGAGGGTTTGGATCAGTCCGGGACGCCTATGTGTACCGGGCTGATCCGGTACATTGACGTACTGGATCAGCATCATGATTCATGTCAGTATGAAGGTTTTCCTAAAGCAAAATGCACATCAGTCGGATCCACAGTAAAACCTTCAACAGGTCAGACTGTGTGGGAAAGTGAAGGTGTGAAAAACTTGTGCTGCTCAGATCGGACCAGAACTTCTGTTGCTGCAGGTCCAACCTGGATCCGTTCAGCCAGTACAGCGAGGAGAAGATCTGGGACGCTCTGGAGAGGAGTCACATGAAGGAGTCGGTGAGTGGATCCTCACCGGACCGGACCGGACCGGACAAAAGTTTCTGTTTCTGAAAGAAGAAAGATAGCAAACCTTCCTGCTGCTCGTGGTTCACTGTTGGACAAAACCTTTAATCAAACTGTTAAATCAGGAAGTAAAATTTCAGTAAAAGTCATATTTAATTGTTATAACTGACACAGTTAATTGATTTTGCTGTGAAATAGCACAATGAGCCTGGAAGATATTTAATACTGCCCCTTTAAGGACAAAAAAATCTGATTCACAAAACTTTAAATGGCCGAGAACAGAACCTGGGGGAACGCCGAGTTAAATTTGGAGGGGAATCTGGATCCAGAGTGAAAATGAAATCAATTCTGTTACTCAAAATGACGAAACCAGTTAGAAATGAAACTGAAGATTAATCTGTCCCTCCTGTCTGTCCGTCCTCCTGTCTGTCCTCCTGTCCATCCATCCCTCAGGTGTCTCAGCTTCCTCAGAGGTTGGAGTCGGAGGTGGTGGAGAACGGAGAGAACTTCTCGGTGGGGGAGAGGCAGCTGCTTTGTGTGGCCAGAGCTCTGCTGAGGCAGTGCAAGGTGAGTCAGGTCCATTGTCCCACTTCCTGCCTGTGTGCCGCCCTCTGATTGGCCGGTTCTGGTCCAGGTGTTGGTTCTGGACGAGGCCACGGCCGCCATGGACGCGGAGACGGATTTCCTGATCCAGGAGACGATCCGCAGCTCGTTTCAGGACTGCACCACGCTGACCATCGCCCACCGACTCCACACCGTCCTGTCCTCCGACCGCATCATGGTGCTGACCCGGGGACAGGTAGGAGCCAATCAGAACGCAGAACACCTGCTGCTCTGGAGACCCCGCCCTGACACGCCTGCTTGTCTCTGATTGGCTCAGGTGGCGGAGTTTGATGAGCCGGCCCGGCTGCTGGCCAATGAGAACTCTCGGCTGTGTTCGATGCTGGCGGCCGCAGAGAGCAAAGTGTCCGTCCGAGGATGAGGAGGAAGATGAGGATGAGGATGTGGAAGCTGCTCTCAGAAACCTCGGTGCTTCTCGGTTTTCGTTTTATTTATTTATTTATGATGTTTTGACGCTCTGATGAGGTGGCACCGTGTGACTGGCGGCATACGAAGGTGGGCAGGGTCAAAGGTCATGGCCTGTGGTTTCCTGTCTGTACAGGTCAGGGGGTTGCAACCTGTGGCTCTGGAGACAAAAGTGGCTAAAAAAATGCAGCAACAATTTTTTTTTATTTAGATTTGATCAGTTTATTTTATTTTATTTTTTACATGGAATAAATTCACACAAGTATCAGGAATATTGATTTTTCTCACCTTTACATTGGAAACTAAGTTCAGAAAACTGAAGCCGAGCAAAAATAAATAAAACTGAGAAAAAACCTTTAAAAGACAATCGAATGAGAATAAAGTCAATATTTTGACAATAAATTTATAACATTAAAAGAATAAAGTTGAAACGTTGCACTTTATTCTCATTATTGCATCAAAATGTTTATGGCATGGTGCTGATATTAACGCCAACATCCCTGGAATAAAATTAATCAACCCTGTTTTTTATGGGGCTTTTTGTTTTAAAACATAAAAATAAAAAAATGAAATGTTGCTTCCTGAAGAAAGGCCCCAATATTCATTCAGTAGCCATTTATTTTAAAATTTTTTGTTCTGTTTCCACTGCTGTAACATTTGCAGAGTTTTATTTCTTTAGCTGGACTGACGGTTGCAGACCCCTGCTATGAATCATCTGCTGATGTGAAGATGTTCATCGCCTTAGTTTTACTGTTGGAGGAGATCAGCAGAGACGCTTCTGCGTCTCCAGCTGTAGCGAATGGTGACGTAATCGTCTTTGTTCTCCGTGTCAGATCCGTTATAATCTGCCTGATGCGCTCTAATGTGGAATGTAAAGAGAGCTTTCATTAATCATTGAAACGTCTGAGGTGCAGAACCTCTTTGCCTTTAAAGACATTTGGCCTTTCAAAGGGAGGCATTGCTGCCCCCTGCAGGAAAAACACGGTAACTGCACAGGAATCTGCCATGATGATGCGGTTTCTGCTGTGTGCCTGCAGGGGGCAGCACGCACACAGCCTCCGCTTGTACAGTCACTGTAAATGAGAAGCGGAGCGAGGACCTGCTGCTGCTCCAGTGACGTCACGGCACGTCACCGCCTCGGATCACCGCAGAGCGATGTGATGTTTTCATTCTGAATCTTCTTGTGATAGATCAGCCTTTGTCAAAGTGTCTCCGTGTTGGTGTGTGTATTTTTATAAGAGCATGAGGAACAAAACCAGTAAAGCATTTTAACACACTCCTCCCGACCCGCGTCTTCATTCTGGGTAAAACCTGCCGCTACGGTGGCCAACAAGGCCAAACGCGAAACCCGGTCAGAGGCTTCAATCTGCTCATAAATCTGTTAAAATTATGTTTTTTAAATTCCAACAATGAGTGAAAAACGAAACAAAATTAAAAACTTCCTACTTTCCTGTGCAAATATTTTAGCAGAATTTAATTAAAAAACTGAAATATAATTCCAAAACTTTTTCTTTTCTATTTCAAAACTTTATAAAATTACAAATCTTATTTTTCAGTTTAAAACTTTTTTTGTTTCAAAAACATTTTTGTGTCAAACGTTTTGTGTAATGTTTTATTTCCAGATGATTTTCGCTCCTTTGTAGCTCCATACAGTGATGGAAGTTTCTGCGGGGTGTTTTTGCGGCCTCCGCCCCACAGCGCCCTCTGGCGGCCAGAACAAACTTTCTGGTACTTCCTGTTTGTCCTCCGCGGTCCTCCGGTCTCTGTCGGTCTTTGTTCTCTGGGGACACTCTGTCCTCTGGACCCGGTCCACCCGAACCTTCCCGCCTTTGTGAGCCGGACCGGGAGCGGAGGAGCCGGTGCTGGTCCGGTTCCGTCCAGATGGATTTTACTTAACGGTCCGGAACTCGAGGTTCGCTCTGCGGGGAACCGGGTCAAGGGGACGGAACCCTTTAACCCAGTTCGGTTCGGCTCCGTTCTGCAGAACGTCGGGCCTCTGTCGGACCGGAGAACTGGGCCGGACTGTTTGGATCAGAGTTCCAGTGGGAAAAGTTCTGCTGCAGGTGAATTGGACCGGTCGTCGGTTCGGCAGGCTGACTGGGTCCCGGAAACCAGGCTACAACCGGACCGGTTTGCCAGGCTGGGTTCCAGTTCGAGGTTCTGTTCCATTGACTGGTTCGGTCTGGACTGGGACCCAGTAGATGCACTTCCTGGGTCGAAGGTCAAGCTTGTCCTGAACTGAAAAAAACAGTTCAGGACAAGCTGAACTTTCAAAAGCTGTATCCTAACTGAAAGGAGACTTTTTCAGTCTCCAAATCAGGATAAGTCAAACATAGTTGGGTTTAGTCCAGGATTTAGGAAGCTGGAACAGAACCAGGTTTGGTTCTGGTGTGAACCGGGTTCATCCCAGTGTAATATGGGTTTGGTACCGGTGTAAACCGGTTTCAGTCCAGGTCTAAACCGGGTTTGGTTCTGGTCTCAATTGGGACAATCCCAGGTTTAACCTGGGTTTAACCTTGGATTAGGCCGTTTGTGGCCCGGTTCGGTTCTGCTGTCCACCAGAACATGGCAGAACTGGCGCAGACGTCGCCCTCGCTGTGCTGCTGCCGGAAGGCGCTGCCGGTGACCGGCGGCCGCTGCGCCGGCGAACCCAAGCCGCCCTCGGCCGGTCCGAGGCCCGGCGCCGCGCGCTGCCCCCTGGTGGACGTGGCGTCAGCCTCCAACTTCAGGAGCTTCCGGCTGCGGCACTTCCACCTGGACCTGCGGCTGAACTTTGCCGCAAAGGAGATGAGCGGCTGGCTGGTTCTGGACCTGGTTCCGGTCCAGCTGGGGGTCAGCGCCCTCGTCCTGGACTCCCACCCGTCCCTGTTGATCCACTCCATAGACTGTAAGGTTCCTGGGGGCCCAGAGGAGCCGGCGTCCCTCACCTACCGGGTCGACCCGTTCACCGACTACGGATCCTCGCTGGTCATCAGCCTGCCGGCCGGAGCGCTGCGACCCGAACAGCTGATCCAGGTGACCGTCCGCTACACGACCACGGACGGCCCGGCGGTGAGAACACGCACCACTTCCTCTGACTGGTTCGGGTCCAACTGCAGCACTGGGTTCAGACTGGGTTCACATTTAGTTTTAAATTAGTTTTAAACTGGTTTCATGCTGGTTTTGGATTTGGATCTGTACCTTGTTCAGACTGGTTCCTGGTCTTTGTCTCAGCCGGTCATTGAGGCAGAAAACTCGGTCAGAGTTTCTGGATGTTTGGACCCGTGTTCCAGCTGAAGACCCGGTCTTCTCCTGATGACCTCTGACCTCTGTGTGACCTCTGTGTGACCTCAGATCTGGTGGCTGGACTCGGAGCTGACCTGCGGTCAGTCCCGTCCTCTGGTCTTCACTCAGGGACACTCGGTGTGTAATCGCTCCTTCTTCCCGTGTTTCGACACGCCGGCGGTGAAGAGCACCTACTCCGCCTCCATCCAGGTGAGTTCTGTTCGGTTCCGTTGGGTCGGGTCGGCTGGGGAAGACGTGTTGATCATAAAACTTCCTGCTCAGGTTCCGGACGGCGTGACGGTTCTGATGAGCGCGTCCCGGAGCTCTTACTCCGAACTGGACCGGATCTTCCAGTTCTCCATGGAGTTCCCGGTCCCGTCCTACCTGGTGGCGCTGGTGGCCGGAGAGCTGCAGCACGTGGACATCGGGCCCAGGTCAGAGGTCACCTGGGCATCCTGGTTCTGATGGGTCGTTATGGAGACCGAACACGAGAAAAACAATGGAAAATTTTCCAAATGTTTACATTTATTCTCAACTCAGTTATTTTTGTCAGTTTTTTCTGGGAAAAAAAATCTGCAACAAATAAACCAAAAAAATGTTTTGATCAAATTTGGATAATCAGATATTCCTCATTTTCAAGTGCTTAAAAAATAAATAGAGAACAAGTTCAATATTTTTTATCCTGCTTTGGTCAATATTACAAATTTAAATTTCTTGTAATTTTGATGTTTTTGTCCTCAAGAAAATCAATATTTGAAATATTGATTGTTGTGTAAAACATAAATATTGGAAAGTGTTGATTTCCCTCAGTAATCAGTTGGTGAGTGCATGTCCACATTTAGCAACACTAATCTTTATCTTAGCATTTATGCTAACAAGAAAACATTTAGCACACTTAGCTTCTCCTAAGTACATTTTGAACATAAAATCAAAACTTTAATTTCATCTAAATTCACCATAAAATCACGTTAAGATTGAAAGTGAAGCTGAACTGCCTCCATTTCTGTCGTGTTTCTTAATTCTAACTTTCCTGACGTTATCTGGTCGTCTTACTGTGGACAACTAGTAGGAGAGCATTTAATATTTATGGTTATAACAACAACCTTTGAGCTAAAGTCAATGCTAATCATCCTTAGCCGGTGTTTTTTTCTCCTCCAACAGGAAGTCAGAGGTAAAAAGTTTTGTTTCTCTGTCCTGACTGCAGGAGTCGTGTGTGGGCGGAGCCTTGCCTGCTGTCCTGCGCCGTGAAGAAGCTAGGGGGCAGTGTGGAGCGCTGGCTGGGCGTGGCAGAGGACCTGTTTGGCCCCTACCTGTGGGGCAGGTGAGTCTGAAACCCAACAGCAGGGGGCGCCAGGCTCAGAGGAGGAGAGAATCCAAACATGAAACTCAATTAAAATTAGAAATTCTTCAACATATTTTCACTCAAGTAAAAGTGAAAAGTGTTAAAATAAAAAATATCTACTGAAGTACTGATTACCTGATCGAATAATATTCAAAAATTACATCATCAGACGGACCAAAATATAAAAGTTAAGCAGAAAAGTTGTTACTTTAAGGACCAAATGACAAAAAAATAACTAAATCAGGCAAAAAAAAAAAAAAATCCAAATCAGTTTTTTTTTTAAATAAAAACTAATTAAACTTGAACAGAAACTGCAGGTTTGTGTCTGTTTGGTTAAAACATGTTTGATTTTCATTTTACTTAAGTGAAAATAGAAATACTTCATAATAAAATCACTTGAGGAAATCAAAAAGTAAAAACTCTCCTAAAAGTACATTTTTCCAAAAGGTCACTCGGGTAAATGTAACTAGTTGCTGCCGAACTCTGCAGGTGTGACATCGTCTTCCTGCCGCCGGCCTTCCCCATCGTTGCCATGGAGAACCCGTGCCTCACCTTCATCATCGCCTCCATCCTGGAGAGCAGCGAGTTCCTGCTGATCGACGTCATCCACGAGATCGCGCACGGCTGGTTCGGGAACGCCGTCACCAACGCCACCTGGGAGGAGATGTGGCTGAGCGAAGGCCTGGCCACGTACGCGCAGCGCCGCATCACCACGGAGGCGTACGGTGAGGCCACGCCCACCACATCTACTCACTCCAGCTCTACGCTTCCTTCCACGGTGCAGGCAGAAATCCTGATTGCACTTCCTGAAGCTTCTGTTTCGGTTTATGATTCATTTTTACTGCTGACTGAACAGATTAAAGTTGTTTTTACATGTTTGACCAAACTATTGGTGTATTTAAGTTATCAAATAGACCTGCAATTATCTGAGATAAATCTGATGAATCACGTTTTACTGGATGATAAATTGCCCCAGAAGTTATTGCAATAAATAATATTATTGTTTTGAAACCTTTTTAAAACAATAAAATTTTAATAATGCAATAGTTAATTCTCAAAGATTAATAAACTTTAAATTCTAATGAGCATTTAACCCTGTTTTCTGTTTCTGATATCACACCTCAGATATCAGAAGTGAAATTAGAGGTCACCAGGGGTCACCAGTGATTATCAGGGGTCAGGGTTTAACTCTGAGCTTTGTCTCCAGGTGAGGCCTTCACCTGCCTAGAGACGGTGGTGCGACTGGACGCCCTGCACAGACAGCTGCGTCTCCTTGGAGACAACAGCCCTGTGAGCAAGCTGCAGGTCAAGTTTGAGCCAGGTACACACACACACACACACACACACACACACACACACACACCCACACACACACACACACCACACACACACACACACACACACACACACACACACACACACACACACACACACACACACGGCCCTGGAGTGCAGCTGTACAGGTGAGGGTCCTTGCTGCCCCTGCAGGTGTGAACCCCAGCACGCTGATGAACCTCTTCACCTATGAGAAAGGCTTCTGCTTCGTGTCGTACCTGTCTGAGCTCAGCGGCGACGTCCGGCGCTTTGACAGCTTCCTCAAGGTCAGTGATGCATTTGGAGGCTGTTCCCAACACAGGAACAGCTGAAAAACAATCAGAGCCAGGAGGCGGGGCTTATTGCTGTCAATCATCCTCATGTACTCGCTGCTAAATGTGCAGGTCATGGAGAAGCGACGTATCTTCACAGAAAAACCGTTTATCTGGTGTCATCAGTGGCTACGCTAGCTAGCCTTAGGCTTCACAACAGGGTATGCTAGCTGCAGCATAGCAGAGAGCAAAGGTGGTGTGATGGACAGCGCTAAGAACCGCCTCCTGGCCCTGATTGGTTGTTTCTAGTCAGCACTGGGAGAAGGCAGAGGAGTTTGATTATCTGTCATGAAACGGAGACAAGTGAAGAAATGAGTTCAAAGAAATGATAAACGTTACGTTCTGCAGCTTTAAGGCCCTTATTTCTGTACTGTTGTTTCTGTCTGGATGCTGCTAAACTGTTGGGCTCTGTCAGGTTGGTGGGGATCAGCTGTGAACAGGTCTGGGCTTTGACTAGGCCACTACTGAACCCCTACTTTGTTATTTTCAGATCGTCTGTGAACTTCAACATTCAGAACCTTAGATCTCGATTTTCTATTTGCTCTCAGACTCCAACGACAGAAAGATTAACGTGTGTGTGTGTGCGTGTGTGTGTGCGTGTGTGTGCGTGCGTGTGTGCGCGTGTGTGTGTGCGTGTGCGTGTGTGTGTGTGTGTGTGTGTGCGTGTGCGCGCAGGACTACATCTCAGAGTTTAAGTTTCAGAGCGTTGTGACTCAGGACCTCATCGCCTACTTCCTGCGGTATTTCCCGGAGCTGCAGGACGCCGCCGTCTCCCAGAGGGAAGGTACGCCTGATCGGTTTCACGTTGCTGCCTTTCGCTTCCTGCTCAGTGACATCACTTCCTGTTCTCAGGCCTGGAGTTCGACCGCTGGCTGAGCGGTTGCGGCCCGCCGCCGTTTGAGCCTGACCTGTCAGCAGGGGGCGCTCTGATCGGGCCGGTGCAGGAGCTGTGCGACCTGTGGAGAGGCGGCGACCCGCCCGACCAGCAGGCACTCGCGACCTTTGACCTGTTGGCCTGGAGCACCTTCCAGGTGGTTCTGTTCCTGGACCGGATGCTGGACCACTCACCGCTGCCGCAGGGTGCGTCTCTAAACGTCGGCGGCGGCGCCACCTGCTGCCGGGCGCGTCGCTGACGGGCCGCTGTGTGTTTCAGACGTGATGGCGAGTCTGTCCGCCTGCTACTCGGCGCTGTTCGACGGGCTGAACGCCGAGGTCCAGATCCGCTGGCTGCAGATGGTGGTGAGGAACACCTTCTACCCCGACCTGCCGCGGGTCCGAGCCTTCCTGCACAAACACGTAAGAACAACAACCGACGCTTCGCTGCAGCGACTCAGGACCCAGAGTTCTAGTTACCTGAATATCTTATTAACATGTAAAGAACTGATTCATGAAGCCACATGGCATCAGAAACACGCTGAGCCCTGCTGGCTAACAGTTAGCAGCCCTAACCCTAAAGCACTAATCATAAACATTAGTTCCACTAATGCTAAAGTGCTAATCCATCTTGGTGTTTGGTAGAACATAATGCTAATTTCAGCCAATAACTAATAACTAGAGGTGGAATCACAAATCACCATGTGACTGACTCAGGAAATCAATAAAACATTTATTTCAAACAATTTAATGAGCTAAAAATTAGCTTTGCTAATGATCGCGGCACTAATTTCTACTTGAATTTTACCTGGTAAAATGAACTTATTGGAAGCTAACGGGGCAATCGCTTTCACAGTTAGCAACAGTGCTAAATGCTCTTAGCTTCCACTAAATGTATTTTCTGGACAAATCGTAGCTAAGCTCATTTCAGCCTCATTAAAGCAGCAGTTAGCTGCGCTGCTAGCAGCCTCAGTGTTTGCTGTTGCTCCCTGCAGACTTCCCGGATGTACACCGTGCCGCTCTATGAGGACCTGGTTTCCGGGGTGATGAAGTGCGTTGCCGTGGAGATCTTCTACCAGACGCAGCGCCGCCTGCATCCCAACCTGCGACGGACGCTGCAGCTGATCCTGTTCCCCAGCAGCTCGGCTCCAGCCAATCACAGCGGCCCGGTTCCGCCCATCCTGACTGGCTCCGCCCCCTCAGGCTCGCTGCAAAGCCCCGCTGCCACGGCAGCCGCCTCCGCCGCCGGGACAACGGCCGCCATGGCGCTCAGGGACGTTAATGTGTCGGCATGACGGCCGTCCGGGCCCGACGGGTCAGAACCAGAACAGTTTCCTTCATCATGTCTGCAAACAGCAGAACATTCTACAACTTCATGGAACGATGCGACAGATTTCTCCTTGGTTTGATGAAGCTGGACTGGATTTTGATCCAGAACCAGAACCGGACCCGAACACCGGAGCGGCCTTATCGCCTCACTGTGAACAAACCCGCTAACTGGACCCGGTCCAGCCAGAACCTCAGGAACCTGCAGACCCTGAACGCAACGCCCTCTCTAATTCAAATGAAATGAAACCCGATCACATGACCAATAATCTGTATTGATTATCGACCAGCTCCACTCTGCAGACGGTTAATTATTCTATTTATTCTGTTTTCCTTTATCAAAATAAAATAAAAAAATCATCTTAGGTTTTTTTTTAAAGATATTTTTAACTTTCAGAAAAAATATGTATTTATTTTGAAGGGATCCTTTAATTTACTGCTTTTATTTTGAAGTCAGACCGGAAATGGAATGTCTGACATGTTTAACGGGATCTTTGATGTCTGGAGATTTTATTATTTAACACGCAGGAAGATGGTGCCTTTGCTTTCACAATAAAAGCCTTGAACCATGTTCCACTGCTGCAGGAGGTTTTCTGTTTTTATTTCCCTTTTATTAACTTTTATTAAACTCATTTCCTGTGAAGAAACTGAAAACCTTTTAACTAGTTTTCAATGTTTCACATTGAACATTTTGTAACAATTATTATTTTCTGCTTTTGTGCCATAAATGGAGGTAATATTTATAACTTTATACTACAGAACTGAAGATGCATCAGTGCTGTTAGAGACAAGGACAGAAAAAGAAAATCAGTTCCACAAAAAACATTCCTGGATTTCAAAAGTTAAAATATTTCAACTTTCAAAACTTTCCAATGTCAAATTTTGACTGACCTCAAAATTTGAGCGTTTTTTTTTTTCTGATAATTTCTAAACGCTGAAAATGTTTGACTTTTGAAACCTTTTTCACTCAGAATTTTTACCATTTTCAGGGTTTTGGTGCAAATTTCTTCTTCTTTCCCTTAAACCTTTCTGGTTCTCAAACATCAGATGAACCTCAGACTCCAGACATTAAATAGAAACAGCAAGAAATTCATTATTAATCAATAAAAACAAAAATGTTCCTAATTCCAACAGAACAATTTAAACTAAATCATTTCATTTAACTTCTTTAGGCTTTGCTTCACCTGTGCGACTTTTATTTTGAAGTCTATCCCCGGAAGTTGCGTGTTTTAACGCGTGCGGTGTTGACTATCAGGAGTAAAGCATCATCGGAGCCCCTCTGCATCTGGACCGACATATCTGGACCGGAACCGGCCCCGGACCAGTTCAGCTCCTGGAGGTGGGGGCGGGGGCGCGCAGGTGAGGCGTCACGTGGCCAGACCTCCGGCGCTTCACGCGGCGCGCGCAGGTGTGTCTCAGCATCCCCGTCGAGGCGCGTGCGGGGCTCCTGGGGGCCAGCATGGCGGAGGAGACCCGGGTCATCTACCACCTGGAGGACCAGGAGACCCCCTACCTGATCCGGATCGGCGTGCCCGCGCAGCGCGTCACCCTGGCCGACTTCAAGCAGGTGCTGAACAAACCTCACGCCAAATTCTTCTTCAAGTCCGTGGATGATGACTTCGGGTGAGTCACGTGACTGGAGCCTCCATCAGGAAGATGACACAGATCCAGATGGGTTTATTGAGCATCACGTGTTCCGGTGGGGGGAGGGGGGGATTCAGTCACATGATCAGTGATCAATAATCAGGCTAACAAGAGAAAGACATGAATGAATCAGTAGGGAGGCTTTGTTTGTTTATGAGCTGATTGTTTATATAATCCTCGTCATACAGCTGTGATGATGTAACAGTGATGAAAACAAAAGCTTTAATATTCCTGATGAGAGGATGAGATGAAGATGAGGATGAGGATGATGACGATGCTGATCTTATGACTCGAGGTGTAGCAATTTAAAAACATGAACAAGAATGAGATGAGAGTTATTACTTTCAAAAATCAAATTTATATTACAAAACAGATAAAAAGGGACAAATATCTGTTTTCCCACCTGACAGTCTGATGGTTCGACCCAAACTGAGCCAAACCAACCAAACCCTTTGAGCAACCTGTTCCCCTCCTGGCCTCTGGGGGTGCTGTAACAAGAACCTCTGCAGGAAATGTAACTTCTGAAGACACTGAGTGTAACTTCCTTCTTCACAAAATGGAAACAAAAATTGAGATTTCTCCCGCTACGCGTTTCCTTTGGCTGGTTTTACCCAGAATGCATTCTTTCAAACCGAACCAGAGTCCAGGCCAGAGTTCACTCCTGTGGTTCGGTTCTGCATTCACACCTCCACAAGCGAACCAGACCTTCTGCACAAATTAACCGGACTTGAATTAAAGCGGACGACACTGGCTGCTGGTGGGAATATTTTTGATCAAATTGCTAAAGCAGTTAGCAGTCCAGCTATTTTACAACTTAATCAGACAAGATGGCAGATATGTTCACATCCTGCTACACCTCTGGTTATGACGTCATGCTCACAGTGATGATGATGATGATGATGATGATGATGATGATGATGATGATGATGATGGTGTGTTTCAGGGTGGTGAAAGAAGAGATCAGTGATGATGACGCTCGGCTGCCTTGTGTCAATGGACGGGTCGTCTGTTGGGTCAGAACCTCTCAGATCAGTCATGAAAACATCCAGCTCTCTGAACCTCACCAGCAGAGGGCGCTAAGCTAATCATAGACATTACATCCACTAACACCTGCAGCACCACAGGCAGAGAATGCTAGGAGAGGAAATGGACCTGCTGCATAAACAGATTTCAAAATAAGAGCATGAAAATAACCAAAAGTTCAACACAGACTTTAACCTTTAATCAACTGAAAGTTTACAAAACAGCCATTTAGGGGAAGCTAAGTGTGCTAAGCATATTCAGAGTTAGCTAAAGTGCTAATCACTAAATTAGCTCTGTTGTTAGCAGATTAGCATCAGTGTGTCCAGCTCCTAACCAGCCGGTTTTGCATCGTGCTGCGTGGTTTTAACCAGACCTGGACATGGTGGAGGTTTGTCCGCACACATCTGAACGTTGAAACGGTTCATTCCAGATTCTACTGAGACCTTTAAACCTTTTACCAGACCAGAAATGGCTCCATGTCACTTCAGCAGTCAGGATGGCCACACTAAATGTCTAAATTGAACAAAATTCAGAAAGTTATACATTATAATTACACTTTATTTAATATCTAAGTCTGAATCTGTCCTTATTTTTTTATGACTGTCTCATTTGGACCTGATCAGACACCTGGACTGTCCCGGTGTCTCTTAGCTCCTGTCTTCTTCTCTGCAGGTGGTGTCTTCAGACGCCTGTCCTCCGGACTTCAGGGGGTCGGACACTCCCTCTGTGGCCACGCCCTCCAGCTTGGCTCCGCCCCCCATCGAGAGGACCAGCGGCATCGGCGACTCCAGACCGCCGTCCTTCCAGTGAGTTCCTACACAGATAAAGCTCCGGTCGCGCTGATGCGACCGCACGCTGACAAGATGTGATGCATTTGTCCGCTTCAGCGCTGCAGCCGTCTGCCACGATGACCTGCAGGGGTCAGAGGTCAAATCGCCAGCTCCGTCTTCAGAGAAGCTGCGGCGGAGAGATGGTAAGATCTTCAACTGAATCAAACCGAATCCTTCCTGCTGTCTCTGATTGGCTGCCGTCTCCATACAGGAGGCCACCTGAACGGACACGCCCACCAGGCGGCCGACCAGAAGGGGGCGGGGCCAGCCGGCGGCGACAGCTCGTCCAATCAGCAGAGCAGCGAGTTAGAGACGACCAGCTTCTGCTCGTCTGAGGAGGACTCTGGAGGAAGGTCAGACCCAAACAGTTCTGGTCCGGTTCTGAGTCCACCTGCTGACCAGCAGAACGTAGAACTGGGGCGGTTACCCAGGGTGGCGTTGAAATGGGCGGCGCTCATAGAAAACCAAACAAGTTTATCTGTGCAGCACGTTTCAGGCAGTTCAAAGTGGAAATTACAGTTTTTGTAATATGTCATAGACTGTGCAGTGGGTGTATGAAAGAGGGTTAGTGCCAAAAATGTGAAAAAATGTTTTACTTTTTTCTTAGAAGGTCTTTTTTTCTCAATTTTGAGTTTTTTATGAGAATTCTGACTTAGATCACAACATCTTGACTTTTCTATGCAAATCGTTTTTCTGAAAGTTTCAACATTAATCTCCACATTCTGGCTTTTATCCGGAGAAGACTAAAGTTTAAAAAAACCCTCTTATTTATTTATTTTTTCTATGGCCTTAATCCTAATCCAGATGCTTTCATCACTTCATTATTATAATTTGTAGCCACTGTTTATGTCCAGATTCATCCTCTGGATTTGTTGCAGAGTTACGATGCGTGTCTGACCTCAGCGTCAGATAAAATGTGTCATGCGGGTTCAGGCTGCTGTGAATCAGCCTGGTTTGGGTCCATTTCCCTGTGTGAAGGCTGCCTGGGTTTCCTGCTTCCTGCGGATGAAGCATTTTAATTGGTTTCAAACTGAGCTGGAAAAAAGTATTTGCACCCCGGCAGATTTCAAAGGTTCTTTTGTTGTTTTCATCATTTAAATGTTTCAGAAAAATGCTAAGGAGTTTTTTTAAGTGACTTTCTAAATCATCTTTAGACCCAGGGTTTGAGTAGGCCACTTCAAACGCTGTGTTTTGTTTACTTTGACACTTTTTGGATGTTTTTTTTTTTTAATCATCAATAAATTATTTTGTTTACTGATGATCTGAAACAAAGTTTGATAAAAAGAAGTTCATACTTTTCCACAGCAGCAAACTGCTGTTCGTCAGTCTGGAGCGTTTCCATTTATGGGCGTGTCCCTGAATGCATCGCGGTGCATTTGCTGCAGCAGCATCAGGCTCCTTAACCTGTAGAAGCCAGAACTCCTGGGAGAACCGGAACTCTTCCTCTGGTTCTAGTTCTGTGACTGTAAAAACGCGTATTGCTCCTTTAAATGCTGTGTCATGTGACCCAGTGACCTCAGCAGCAGCTCTCGCTGTGATTGGCCGGTGTCTCTGACACACATTCACCTGCCTGCAGGTCATTTTTTCTGCCCCAGTAAACCTGTTCACGCCCTGGGCTCTGATTGGCTGCTGTGTGTCATGTGACCAGCGCTGCCTTTTGTATTGTGCTGCAGATAAAACCATCCCAGCTGATTTGAGAGCAGAAATAATGTGTTCCTGATTGATTTCCTCATTCAGACTCTGGTTTCTCCACCTGCTGCCAGATTTACACAAACATTTTAAATCTTTTTGTAATTTTTATACAGGTTTGCAGTTTTGCATTCTTTTATTTGATTATTTGTAAAGACAGATTTTCCTGTCTTTGCTGAAATATGTTGATTTTTTATTAAAAGTGATTCATTTCTGACAGGTAAGTAAGTTTGTAATGTTTTCCAAATGATAAATTAGTTTTTTAAAACCTAAATTCTTCTAGACAATTATTGGTATATTAATTTTTTTCATGCTATTCCAGTTTAATAGTTAAAACCTTTCATAATTTTATATATTGAGGTG
Organism: Poeciliopsis prolifica; assembly: GCF_027474105.1. Lineage (NCBI taxonomy): Eukaryota > Metazoa > Chordata > Actinopteri > Cyprinodontiformes > Poeciliidae > Poeciliopsis > Poeciliopsis prolifica. The sequence goes on from NW_026562379.1 coordinate 18,572,829, forward strand.
ATATTTCCAAGTTGCAAATGTATTTTGATGACTTTATAACAACTTTTTGTTAAATCTGTAACTACTGGGGAGAAAAATGAGCAAATTTTCCATGGATAGAAAAACCAGTGAATAATTGAAGCTCCACTGTGTTTATAAATTTGTTTGTTTGTCCTTTTAAAAAACTTTTACTTTTATTCATCTTTGATTAATTTTATTGTGTGCTTCAAATCCATGTTTTAATTAGGATTTTCTGACTTTATATTTCTTTAAAGTCTTTGTTCCAGTTTCAGATTTGTGCTTTTTTTGACCAATCAGATTCTCTCTGTGATGTCACACCAGGTTCAGCCAATCAACAGGCCAGAGCAGCTCCTCTCCAAGACTCATCAGGCGTCAGCGGCGCCGCCACCGAAAACCAAAAACTCCACGGATGGAAAAGGTAACCACACACACACACACACACACACACACACACACACACACAGAGACACAAACACACACACACACACACACACAAAGACACACACGCGCACACACACCCTCACCCACACACACACACAGAGACACACACACACACACACACACACACACACACACACACAGACACACGCGCTGTGAGTCCAGGTTATCTGTGTGTGTCTTTATGACGCCTGATGCAGGGCGGCTGTTTCCGTCTGGACTTTCTGTCACTGACATGTCCCTCGTCTTCCTGTCCTGTCTCTCTGTCCTCCTGTCCCTCTCTCCGCCTGCCTCTATCTGTCTGTCCGTCAGTCGGCGTCTTTCAGCAGCGTCACTGACTCCACCATGTCGCTCAACATCATCACAGTAACCCTCAACATGGGTGAGTACAGAATGGCTCAGCTACGGATTGGACTAGGACACCTAGAACCTTGGTTAGGTCTGTCGGGTCCGACAGAGTCCAGAACAGATTCTGTCAGCCTGAATCTCATCAGTATGACCCAGAAAAAGGTTGTCAATGTCTAGTTTGGGTGCATCATCATCTACAGCTGCCCCACTGGTTCTTTGGGTCTGATCAGGTCCAAAACATCCATAGTTTGGTCCATCTTAGTCCAGAGCTGTTCCAGAGGTTCCCTTTGAGTCTCAGCTTGGTCCAAACATCCTACATTAGGTTTAAAGTAAAAAGGAGTCCTACAGTTTCCCTTGATGCTGACCCAGAACCAAACAGCCTGAATCACATTCAGTCCAATTCAAAACGGCTCCAGAAGTTTTTCATTTCAAACCAGATTTTAAAAAAAAGAAACTTAAATGAGGTTTACTGAAGTTGAAATTTTCTCCTCATGTTCTGTTTGAATCTAAAATACAGTCCAAAATTGGTCCAGAGGTTCTGTTGGACTGGATCTGGTCCACTCCAGTCTCGAACAGGTCAGCTGTCTGACCAACACAGATCAGGTCCAGTTGGGTTCTCGATCAGGTTCGTAGGTAGATGGATCACATCAGAGTCCAGAACCTAAACCTTCCCTTCCCAGTACTGCCCCACCGGTTCTGTTGGACCAGTCCTTCAATGATCAGATCCAGAAAGGTTCTAAACAGACTAAATACTGTCCGGATCCATATTTTAGTACAGTAGAATCTGAACCAGGTTCCTAACGGTTAGAATCGGATCCAGTAGAGTAAAACTGAACCTCAGCAGCTTTGGCAGTAGAACGGATCAGGTTCTGCTCAAACATGGCGGTTGGGTAACAGTTTGATTGGTTCTCTCTAGGTCTGCTGAACCCAACAAGACCCAGACCCAACTGGGTCGATAGATACTGATTCACACCGGACTGTGATCCGATGAGATCGTTTAAAAACCCAGGTCAGAGTTCTGGTTCTGCCTGGTTGCTGTGTAGTTGGGTTGTCTTTGGCTGTTTCATCAGTCAAAGACCCGAAGACGTTTGTGAGACGTGTCCTCTCTGAGTTCGATGCCAGCGCGTCTCTCTGCTCTGCCTATTTCTCAGAGAGATACAACTTCCTGGGCATCAGCATCGTCGGCCAGAGTAACGACAGAGGAGACGGAGGGATTTACATCGGCTCCATCATGAAGGGAGGAGCGGTTGCAGCAGACGGACGCATCGAGCCCGGAGACATGCTGCTGCAGGTAGGACCGGCACCAGGTCCTGGTTTGGACCGTCGAGCCTTGGTAATGAAGCCAAGAGTCTCTGAAGCTCTTTGGACCTCAGAGTCCTTTGATTCTCTGCTGGTTCCGTTTACTCAGGTGAATGACATCAACTTTGAGAACATGAGTAATGACGACGCAGTCCGGGTTCTGAGAGAGATCGTCCACCAGCCGGGGTGAGGCCCGACTGAAACCACTGACCACTACGGTCTGTTTGTCCCGGACTCAACCAGCTGAACTGTTTCTCTCCTTCCTTTTAGTTCGGTGACATTAACAGTGGCAAAGTGTTGGGATCCAAACCCCCGGAGTTGCTTCACGCTGCCCAGAAGTGAGTCAGGCAGGATGTGTTGGTTTGGTTCGATACTGTGGACTGTAACCCAACTCATCAAACGGTCTGTCCTGTCAAACCGTGCAGGTGAACCGGTCCGGCCCATCGACCCGGCAGCCTGGGTGTCCCACACGGCCGCCATGACCGGGAAACTCCCCCCTCACTACAGTACGTCTCCACTCTGCACCTCTCTCTGTCGTTGAGCCGCCCATCTTAGTTTAACTTCCTGCGGTTCTCCAGGCGTGCATGAAGAAAACCATCTCAACATCCACAGTGACATGACGGTGGTGGTCAAGGCGATGGCCAATCCGGAGTCAGGGCTGGAGGTTCGAGACAGGATGTGGCTGAAGATCACCATCCCCAACGCTTTCATTGGTGAGAAGATGCTCTGCATCTGAGTCTGAGGAATGTCTCATTCACTCCATTTAATCCACTTTTATCAACTCTTGTTCATTTGCGAAGATGTGAATCGAATTCTTATGTGGACCAAGAATTCACTGGTCTGGATTTCACTGGTTCATCAGTGTACCATCTGGTCCATCTACAAACCTAAGTTTTGGTTTCTAGATGGTCCAGATGAAAATGAAGTGAATTAGAAAACAGATGTGAATGGCAAGCAGACCGCTCCAAAAGCATAAAGTGGACTAAAGCTCAGGGCATTCTGGGTAAACACAACCAAACTTGCTAGCCTAGCGGTAGCAGGAGAAATGGCTCGTGATGTGATGCCACTTCATTTTTGTTTCCATCTGGTCAAGCAGGAAGTTGCGCTCAGTGTCTTTTCAGCGGGTTTTGTGTTGTTTCCTTCAGTGGTTCGTGGTGCAGCGCCCCCATAGGTGAGGAGGGGAATAAGTTCCTCAAACGGTTTGGTTGGTTTGACTCAGAGCAAAGAGAATGAAACGCAGCTGAAAATTATTTTATTATTATTTTGGTTCCCACTGGAGCTGTTGTAGTTCTGGGTAACGGTTCCAGGCAGAGCTGAGGAAGGAGACGGATATCTTTACCTGCAGCCTGTTTTCTATCTGTCCAGGTTCGGACGTGGTGGACTGGCTCCACCGTAACATAGAAGGTTTTACCGACCGGCGCGAAGCTCGTAAATACGCCGGAAACCTGCTGAAAGCCGGATTCATCCGACACACCGTCAACAAGGTCACCTTCTCGGAGCAGTGCTACTACGTGTTCGGAGACCTGTGTGGAGGTAGGAGCTGGGGCCACAGATCTGTCCACACTACTAGAGTAATAACCAGAGTTATGACTCTTTGAAATAAGACCTTTAAATATTCAGTGTGCTGAGATCACCTGCAGGCTGTGGTGTTTAGTCCTCAACTGAGGTCCTCTTTAAAAATAAAACAAAAACCTTCAATTAAATGTGTTGATAGAAAGAGAAGTTGTTTCAGTTGTTCTAAAGTTGTAGTCTTTGTGAGCATGTATGTTAAAACTATCTGCTTTGGTTCAGTCCTGAACATTCACCTGCAGTACCGTCAACGAACACAAGATGGCGACACGTTTTATGTAATGTCACTTTTCAGAGGTTTATTGTTAGAAAATTCTACATTTTAAATCAAAACGTCTGGACTCTACTGCAGTCTGATGATAAGGAAATAAAAACCAGAGTTTCTAACAGCATAAATTTAGCTGATTCTGCTCCTTCCAGATCTGGCTGCCATGTCTCTGCTCGACCACGAAGACGGATCCTCCCGAGAAGTCGGAGGAACTGACTGCGACCCCCCAGCCTTCCCCTACCAGTACCCCGTCCCTCACCCCTACAGCTCGCCCCACCCGCTGCACCAGCTGCCGGCCTGCGGGGCAGCAGGGGGCAGGAGTCATCGCAGCGAAGGTACAGGACGTTTCTTGTTTTCATGAGGTTTGTGTCACTATGTGGCATCATGTCACACACCTGCTTCATCATTTGTTGTACTCTAGAATCAATGATGAGAACGTGAAGACAGGAAATGAACTGCTGCGTAAACAGATTTCAAAATAACAGCTTGAAGCTAATTACTTGAATAACCAAAATTCCCGCAGAGATGTCAAACTTTATTCAGCTGGACGTTTACAAAGTGCTTTAGAATTGGATAAATGTATTCATGGTAATTGTACTAAAATCTTAAAATTGTGCAAATAGCGAATGTTGTTTTTGTGAGCCGGTCTTAAAGATGTTTTTGGACGAGTTTCTCTGCTGCTAGTCGTGTGTCTGATCTGTTGCTATCTGTCCATCCGTCCCTGAATATTGAAACCAAGCGACGACATTAATGGAGTCAAAGCGGATTCAGGTGATGCCTTTAAGATGTTAGTGAATTGGAATCACGGCGTGACGGTGGGGTCACGGTGTGACGGGGTCACGGTGTGTGACGGGGTCACGGTGTGAGACGGGGTCACGATGTGTGACGGGGTCACGGTGTGACGGGATCAGGGCGTGATGGGAAACGATGACATCATGTGTTCATTGGTCCTGCAGGGAGTCGCAGTAGCCAGTCGGACTTCAGCGACGATCCGGAGGGAAAAGGAGGAACGCAGCAGGAATCAGCCAACCAAGAAGAGAACGCTCTGCACAAGATGGCCGACATTCTGAGTGATGGCAGCGCTCAGGGACCGCCCACCTCCTTCTCCGGTTCCCATGGTGATAAGGACATCCCGACGCCATCTCGAGGTCAGCGCCGCGACTTTTCATCGATCCAACCGGAAATCTCTCGACAGTCCTTCCGCCTGGCCATGGGAAACCCCAGCGACCTCTTTGTAGACGTCATGTGACCCGGTGACGATGATGTCATATCCTGGCAGGTGACCTGGAGACCTTTTCAACTGAAGCTGAAACAAACAATTCAGTCACTGTGAAGACCTGGACCTGACGAAGGCCTGGTTCTGACCAGAACGAGACCAGGTTCTGATGAAACCTGAAACTGGACAGAACCGTCCTGAACCCGACCGAGAACAAAACCAATTTTACCTGGACCGGACCTGGACCTGAACCTGACTCAGATCTGGACCTGAACCTGACTCAGATCTGGACCTGAACCTGACTCAGACCTGAACCTGACTCGGATCTGGACCTGGACCGGACCTGGACTCTCTGAACTAACCAAATCAAAGCATGTGCTGCTTTTCTCTCTCAAGGAGGTTCTGAGTCTCTGATGGTTGTAAATTATTCCTGACGTTCCTGTTTGTAAATCGAAAGCCGTCACGCTGCCTGTTACTGAGCTGATTATTGTTTCTATTGATTATTTATTTATTTATGAACATTTACTGCAGAAACCATCGCTGGATTATTCGAGTCCTTGTTCTCGTCTCCTCATGACTAAAAACGTCCATGTTTGTCTGACTGCAGAACAGAGAAGCAGAGCTGTAGCTTTTCCTCTACATTCCCAAACCGGTGAAACGGGTCAGTGAAAATGATTCACATAAAGGTTAAATATGGTACCAAATCACAGACTGAAGGCTCTTAGACATTTGGCTTTTGTGAAGAACAAAGACTGTGATCTGTTTAGTGAAAGCAGTTGTATAAAATGTGTTCACTGTGTTATATGTACACAACCAGATAGTAAAACCTTAAATGATGAATTAGATTTGGAATAAAGTTCACATAGCTTTCATAGAAATCTGTGTATGGCTGTGTTTCATGAAAACACCCCAATGATGTGTGTGTGTGTGTGTGTGTGTGTGTGTGTGTGTGTGTGTGTGTGTGTGTGTGTGTTTTAACTCAACATTTTGCACATGGGGAAAAAATATCAATACAAGGTCTGATTTTATGTGACTCCTTTTGTTACTAAAAACATCCTCTAGCATAAACACACACATTACATATTAATCCTTTATTATTCATTTAAATGATCTTTTGAAATATTCCTGGCTTACATAATATTTGCAGGTAATTTTGGCCCTATTTGCTCTCCGTACCGTGGAGCGCCGCAGGGCGGTGCTCTGAATGGGACGCTGCCGGTCTCCATCAGCTGACGTGCCGCTTCTGCCGCCGACATCTTACCCCCGAAACGGCGGAGACGCAGAGTCCGAGTTTCAGGGTCAATCCGCCCGACACAGCGATGACGGGCCCGGCGGGGAATGTAGGACGGGGCCGGGGATCGTCGCCGCTTCCGCCGGAGGAGGTGAGGAGGCGGAGGGACGCGGACGCGGACTGTCCGTTGGTGCGTCTGTCTGCGCTGCAGTGGCGGACTGACCGCCAGACAGCTGCGGTAACGTTAGCAGCTAGCCGCTAACGGCTAGCCCGGACTCGGTTTAAAAACGCCAGATTTTAGTGCAGCGTCGTTCATCACACCGGGTCTGACTGCTGTGACTTAGAACACGGTCCAGTTTCAGTCTGTAGAACCCTCCGTCTGGTTCGGCATTCTGGGAGAAGCGCTAACTCAAACCTTTTCCTTTATTTTGTGAATTTTAAGGCGCTGCATTGTGGTTCGCGTTGTGTTTAAAAGGAGCGTCAGCTACGTGACTGGGCGGCGACTCCCGGTCAACCCGAACCGAACAGCGGCTCGGTTCTGACCGCGAGCCCAAACAGCCGCTTCAGCCCCCGGTACCGACCGAGGAAACGTCCGCAGGGAATAAATGTGCAGTTTTGCGGTGCTATCAGATTCTGTGAGGCTCATTTGATTCACATGTGCAAATATATTAAACCAAACCGGTTCTCAAGTCAAATTGCTGCCTTACCTGTATATGGAAAGCCAAACGTACCAAAAAACAATAAAATATAATTGAATCAATCTGTGAACCAGATTATATCAATTTGATAATGCTTTTGGTATTTAAATGACCACAATTTTATTTATTAATATCTTTATTAATAAAGACAGCTGCAATAAATAAGTATATTTATTATTCATATTAATAAATATAAAAATATTTATTAATAAATATAAAATATTTATTAATATAATATGTACATTAATAAATATCTTTATAAATAAATATATTTATTATCTTTACTAATAAAGATATTAAATTGGCATGTTTGCTTTAATGCGCAAACACAATGCATCTGGTTTACATCAATGTGTTTTGGGTTTTAAATATTAAATAAATACAAAATAAGAAACACTGAATCCCTGAAAGTGAACGTAACTGACAATGGAGAATATTGTGATTCATAACTTCCCATATTTTTTTATTTAAAAATAATTATTAAACAAGATCGTATTGACATGTTTCTGTATGATGGGATTTGGGGTACTTTATTCAGAAGGTTGTAGGGAACTTGGATGAAACCAACAATGTATTTTATGGGATGAATCACAAAGTTGAAATTCTACAAATTGAATTTGGTCCATGAAGGTGATATTTAGATCAGACATGATCAATGGAGCAGGAGAATGTGAAAAGATGGATGTTTTCAATAATGTGGGCAGTTTGTAGAGGTAAACTGGTTTCATGCAGTTTTTATAGTTTTTTTAATGATCTGATTGAAACATGAAGATCCAGTTCAAATCTGCCAGAAACAGATTTTGAAAACATGTCGTCCTGCAGCAGCAATAAACGTGTCAATGAATGCAAAAATAAATCTAAATAACAAGAACAAAAGTACCTACTGCTAAATATGCTTGAAGTTTTGTTTTAACTAAATCTGTAATTTATGTGTTTTTATTAGCTACACATTTTATAGCTTTATCTCTTATAATTTGTGTTTTCTGTGTACATTTTGCTCGGTGAACTGGATCCATTGTATGAATAGATTTTGACATCAGAACTGACAGGAAACAACATCTGGAAACTTCTAGTCGATTTGGTGCCTGAAACATGGAACTATTATAAGACAGATGATCAGAAAAGCGAAACATCAAAGTAAGAAACATGAACAAGATGCTTAAATAACAGCTGTGCTGGAGCAGGGCTGCAGCTAAACCCTGCAGGAGTCCGGGGCCCCCAGGACCGGATCCGAACCCCCCATTGAAAACCTGGAACCGTCCGTCTGCTGCTACATTCAGGGTCTGTTTGAAAATATCAAACTCAGATTTTACTAGAGACTTGATCAGATCAGGAAACTCTCCATCTGCAGCCTCCAGGGGGCGGTACTGCGCTCCGGGAAGCCTCCAGAACCGGTTCTGGTGAAAACCGGACCCGAACACTCAGTTCTGCTGCTGCGATGGTCCAAAACCGGCTGGCGATGGACGCCTGCTCAGGAATCAGACGCTGACGCAGCTTTACAGCCGCCGCCGCGCAGGGAGCCTGTTGCTGGGCAACAGCAGGGCGGCAGAGGAGAGAAAGTGACGTCATCTCTGTCTGCGGCGAGGCGTCCGTTTGGTCCCTCAGTGTTTCGGGTTTAAACGTTTCTGGTTCTGTTGTTGTTCCTCTTGATGAAATGAGAACAAGTGGAGGATCAAAGCTGGAAGGATTTCACTTCCTGTTTCCTGCTGAGAGGAAAACCGAAGGAGGCTGAGGCGTCGCATCAGCTTCACCTCATCAACTTCACCTCATCAACTTCACCTCATCAGCTTCACCTCATCAGCTTCACCTCATCAGCTTCACCTCGTCAGCTTCACCTCGTCAGCTTCACCTCATCAGCTTCACCTCATCAGCTTCACCTCGTCAGCTTCACCTCATCAGCTTCACCTCATCAGCTTCACCTCATCAACTTCACCTCATCAGCTTCACCTCATCAGCTTCACCTCATCAGCTTCACCTCATCAACTTCACCTCATCAGCTTCACCTCATCAGCTTCACCTCATCAGCTTCACCTCGTCAGCTTCACCTCGTCAGCTTCACCTCGTCAGCTTCACCTCATCAGCTTCACCTCATCAGCTTCACCTCATCAGCTTCACCTCATCAGCTTCACCTCGTCAACTTCACCTCATCAACTTCACCTCATCAGCTTCACCTCATCAGCTTCACCTCATCAGCTTCACCTCATCAGCTTCACCTCGTCAACTTCACCTCATCAGCTTCACCTCATCAGCTTCACCTCGTCAGCTTCACCTCATCAACTTCACCTCATCAGCTTCACCTCATCAGCTTCACCTCATCAACTTCACCTCATCAGCTTCACCTCATCAGCTTCACCTCATCAACTTCACCTCATCAGCTTCACCTCATCAACTTCACCTCGTCAGCTTCACCTCGTCAGCTTCACCTCGTCAGCTTCACCTCGTCAGCTTCACCTCATCGGCTTCACCTCGTCGGCTTCACCTCATCAGCTTCACCTCATCGGCTTCACCTCATCGGCTTCACCTCATCAGCTTCACCTCATCAGCTTCACCTCATCAACTTCACCTCATCAGCTTTACCTCATCAGCTTCACCTCATCAGGTCCACCTCGTCTGGCGGCCGCCGCCTGGTCGTCATGATGATGAACTCTGACCGACGGCGTGAAGAGGAGTGGGTTTGGGTCCAGGCTCGTTTGTGGCATTTCTGGGGAATTCCTCCGGCCAGCAGGCGGCGCTGAGCTGCGGCTCTGTGGTTTTTTTAGGTTTTGATTTTTGTAGCGTTGGATGAGAAAATCAAAGCCTAAAGAAAATACAGCGCTGAGTGGGAGAGCAGCGGAACCGGGATGAACATCTGGATCTCAGGGTGTCCAAAGTGTGGCCCGGGGGCCGTCTGTGGCCCTTCAGAAGGATTTTATTTGGTCCCTCACCTCAAGTTAAGAATAGTAAAGACCTGGTCAAAACACGCAAAACAATTGATGACCAAAAAGACTATTTGCTTTTTAATCATATATTGGTTTAAACTTTGTGTTCTTGCCATTGACAGAAGTTTTAAGTTTATTTCTGTTTTAGTTTTGTCCTTTTTTTGCATTGCCTGTTTTTTCTTTGTGAGGAAATGTTAAAAATGATTTAAAAATAATACATCTGATAAGAATTTTCTGCCCTGTTCACTGGTTAAACCTTAATAAAATAGTAAATTTTTCTTTTATGTAATAAATCCTGTGGCCTGCTGGTAGTTAGTTTTCCATTTACACCAGTTAAACTGGTTAATCATTCCTAATGTTGTTCCTGTAGAACCAGAACTTTTGCTGTTGTCGGTTCTGGACTCTGAAAGGGAATTTATCGGAATATGAAAGTGAATAAAAATGTGAATGTCTTGCAGCCAATCAGAAGCCGTCTTTAACTGCATTGTTTGACTGAATCTTTTGGGTTTTGTTGAATAAAATGTTCTGATCAGACGCCATGTTTGAGTTTTATTCACCATACTTTGTTATTCTGAAGATGGAAAAAGAGTTTTTTCCAATGTCAAGCTTCCTGATTTTTCCTTACATATATGTTTTAATCTTAGTAGTTGCTTTGATCTTTTTTATTTTTGGGAACAATTTTTAATACAAGAACAGATGATCATTTGAAATAGTTTTTAATGTAAGTAATAAAGATATAAATTGGACAATCCTGGTTGTTTTTTCATTTATTAAGAAATTCTGATAAACCAGATAACATACATATATTTCATTAAAAATTTAATGATATAAATAAAGAATTAATACTTAAAGTGTCCCCATAAATTAAAATAAACATTAAAAAATTATTTTAATGGGAAGCTCATTTATTTTTTAACACTTTGATTTTATAAAGCTACTTTATGTATTTCATGGACATTTAATTTATATTTTCCAGCTCCATGTTCTGTTTAAATAAGGTTCTGGTTGGTTCTGCTGCTTCAGTTTGATTCGTGATGGCGGACCGATGACGTCATCATGCAGCAGTAGCCTGAAGCAGCCACCAGAGGGCGCCGTGTTCCCTCCGCTGTGGAATAAATGAGTCACAGTAAAACATATTTAACATACCTTTTATTATTTTAGTTTAGTTCAAACGTTTACATTCAAACACAATGATACACATGTTCATAAACATTTGTTTCAAAATTATTAGGAAATATAAACTTATTAGGCCTACATTATTATTAACTTTAAAGAGAAGGGAAGGTTTCTCAATGTGATTTAATTTCCACTTATCTCAAAGATTCTCTGTTTGTAAATTATTTTCATGATTAATTTGATAAAACAATGGCACATTTTTATTAGCTTCACTTCGCCTTATTTTATGTACAAAATAAAAATAGAGAAAAATATAAATAAATTTCTTTTTCACAGAGTTACATAATTTTATTGATTGAAGAGTAGTAACAGCATTCCCTTGTTGGACTCTAAAACTAACAACAAAAGCACAGCTTTTTCTGATCAACTTGGCAACATCACAGTGAAGGGCTGATCTGGAGATGAGTTTTTTCAGTTAATCTGCAATTAAAAAAGTTTCTTAATATGAAATTTTATTTTACAGAATTTTAACCTGGTGAAACTAAAACCAGGACATTTCTTTGAAGAAGTGCAGGTCAGGATGTTTTCCCTCATGATAGTCTCTTAGACTCTGTTTCATTTATTTAAAAAGTTGTTTCATGTCCAGCTGCTATGGTTCTCTTTCTCTGCTCTGAGTCAACCAGCATGTTCCCCTCCTGGCCTGTGGGGGCGCTGCACCAACAACCACTGAACGAAACGACACTAAAACCTCTGAAGATACTGAGAACAACTTCCTTCTTCACCAGATGAAACAAGATGGAGGCGTCAGATTTTAGCACTGAGAGGATTTCTGTTTATTCTGTGGCTGAAGACCAGGAGCCATTTCTGCTGCTAGCGCTAGGCTAATATGTTTACTTTGGGTTGCTTTTACTCAGAATGCCCTGTGCTGTAGTCCACTTCCTGCTTTTGGAGCGGTCTGTGATCCACTTGGTGTTCACATATCAAACTACACCAGAGTTCACTTCAGCTGAACAGAACTACGTTTGCAAGTGGACCAAAGTTCACTTTGGTTCGCTTGCATTCACACCTCCCCAAACAAACCGGACTTTCTATACAAACAGACTGGAGTTGGTTAAAGTAGATCAAACAGTTTAACCACAAATTGAGCCTAAGCATCAAAGAAAAGTTAGATTTAATCCAAACTTTATGCTTTAAACTCAGGAGACAAACAGGGTCACAGAAGTCACTGGTGTGATTGCACCATGTTTATTGTGTCCTGCCTCTTTAATGAGCCCCAGTGGAGCGGCTCTGAAACAACCCGAGCCCAGAGGACGCAGTCTGTGTGGACGTTTGGACACAAACAGGACAATTAGCACGCAGCACAGGACGCCTCTGCTGCTGCTGTGGTTACTACCGCCTGTTTGTTTCAGACTTCAGGAAACTTCAGAAAGCTGACAGGCTGTCAGGAATCCTTCATGTGGATGATGCCTCTGCTTCTTTCTGCAATATGAATATAAAATACCAAATTCTAGAAAATCTGATGGGATTCCAACTGGATAAACTGGAGAAAGAAAATAAACATTTTGTCGTCATGGATGATTTTCTGCCTCCAGTTTAAAAAGTCAAAGAAATTCTGTTTGGATTTGATTGGTCAAAACCAAGCAATAATCCAACCTTTACGGGTCAATAACTGATTACAAATGAAGGACAAAACATTTAATGGCAACAGGGACCAGGAGGATAAACACCGACAAACACCAGAACGACCAAAAACCAAGCAGAGACGGAAACCAGATCTGGAACAAATGATCTGACCAAACTGGTTCCAGAAGAACAGAGTTCCTTCGTGTCAATCGGTAATTTCTCCTCTGAGCGGACGTGGGGTTCCCCAGGGCTCAATCCCGGGACTCCTCCATACATGTAGGCCTGGAAGCGTCACTCATTTTACTGAATGAACACTTCACACTGAAATATCCAAAATAAAACCAAAAACAAAACATTAAAAATTTCTCATAAAAATATTCATCAGAATGGAAATAATCAAACTCTTAAATAAGGATGCTTCCTTATCGTGATAGGCTTATCAAAAAAGCCGGTTCCAAAGTGGGCCTTGAACCAGAACATTTCCAGGACCAGAGGAGTGCCGGACCGGAAAGCTGCTGCTGGAGTTCTGACTAGAACCAAAACATTGCTAAATAGTCTTTGTGTTTCCAGTGGGAATGATAAACGGTGACAGACGGCCTGTAAACCCTGCAAGTAGGTGAAGTTTTGACCCATCAGTATCACAGTAAACCTTTAAACCCTGAAAATGGAAGAAATGTTGCCGTTTGGTCCCAAATCGAACTCGGTGAACCGGACTGTCATGCTTCGCTCGTGCGTTTGTTCTGGAAGGATTCTCTCTCTCTCTGTCTCTCCTGACTTCAGAGGATATAAAGCTTCATGGTGAAACTCGGCTCCTCTCTGCTCCAAGCTGCAGCATCATGACTAACTCTTCACAGGTCCTATATTTCACTCTGACTGCCTACTTTGACATTGGGAGTTTGAAATACCTGTACTTTATGATGGTGATGTGTTTCTATGTCCTGATTGTTGGCTCCAACGTCCTGCTGATCGTGGTGATCAGTGTGAACCGGAGCTTGCATGAACCCATGTTCCTGTTCCTCTGCAGCCTGTTTGTGAACGAACTGTTGGGCAGTTTGGGTTTGTTCCCCTTCCTGCTGGTCCAGATCCTCTCTGATGTTCACTATGTTTCTGTTCCTCTCTGCTTCCTGCAGATCTTCTGTGTTTACAGTTATGCAGCAGTTGAAATTTTGAACTTGGCCGTCATGTCTTATGACCGCTATGTGGCCATCTGTTTTCCTCTGCAGTACAACTCCACCATGACGGATAGGAAGGTTGCGTTGCTCATTGCTCTGACCTGGGCGTTGCCTGTTCTGGCCACTGTGGTTCTGGTGTCGCTCAGCGCCCCGCTGCGGCTCTGTGGGAACGTCATTGATAAGGTTTTCTGTGGAAATTTCTCCATCGTTAAGCTGAGCTGCTCTAATACCAGCGTTAACAACATTTACGGTCTGGTTCTGACGGTCGTCTCCATCGTCGCTCCACTCGTTTTAATCCTCTTTACCTACGGAAAGATTCTGGAGGTGTGTTTCCGTGCTACCAAACAGACACGGCAGAAAGCCGTCAGCACCTGCACGCCCCACCTGGCCTCCATCCTGAACTTTTCTTTCGGCTGCTGTTTCCAGATCCTGCAGAGCAGGTTTGACCTCAGCGGGGTGCCTCCGGTGCTGGCCATCGTTTTGTCGCTTTACTTCCTGACCTGCCAGCCGCTCTTCAACCCGGCGCTGTACGGCCTGAAAATGGCCGCCATCCGAGACTCGTGTAAACGTTTGTTATGTGGGGAAAACTCGGCTCCTGCAGCAGCTTTTCATGCCTGAGAGCCTCCAGCTTGATTCTTTTAGCTGTTTTCAACCTCAGGTTATTACTCACATTAAAGAAGTTTTTGTTTTCATTTATTACTTAGATGCTAAATATGACATTTTAAAAGGTACAAGTTTAACAGTAAAACTTTTTGTCATTTATTTTTCTTACTTTGTAGCAATGAATAACAAAAAAAAAACAGACCAAAAACATAAGAAATTTACATAAAACAGCATAAAAATTATAAAGAGGAAATATCCAAATTACCAGACTTTTGCAAACAATATTAGAACCTGAAGAGACATTTGAACAATAGTGCGTTTGGGCCATTGATAGAAAAAGATTGAACTCCCCCAACCCCAAAAGCAAAACATGGGAATGTCTGAGTGTGAAAAGTCAAAAGTTTTCTGGAAAAACTTAACTGATTTTTTTAACCTAAGAAGTCACTATTGTAGTGATCAATGAGACTAAAGATAAACGCAAGGATGAGTCTCTGTAGATCTTGATGACACATTACAAATGTTCTCCAGGTGACAGAAGGCTGACTGTAGCCGTTTTTATGTGGCTCTGAATGTTCAGGTCAAAGGTCAGTCTGATTTCTAGGTTCGTGGTGGAATGACTGAAGCTGATTCTAGATCATTCCTCTTTAGGTTCAAAGATAAAAACTTCAGTTTTATTTGGTTTTGTAAAAAAAAAAAAAAAAAACCTATGTATAATCATCCTTCCACCAAACTTTCCCCTGAGCTGGGGCAGTCAGGCAGTGGATGTTGTGCTGATGTTGTGGCGTGATGCTGGGCGTCGCTCTGACTCTTTAAGTGAAGCTGAAGCTGATCGGAGCTCAGTTTGCCGTGACTCTGATCCACCGGCTGCTGGCTTCAGCTGTGACGCGTTTCCACCGTTAAACTCTGGATTTCTTCTTTATGTGGTGGAAATTTTCATTTGTTTCACTCTGTTCGTTTTTATAAACATGAGTTAGTTTTTCTGATTAGTTTCTCCAATTACTCACTTCTATGGTTGTTTTACAAACTAAAATTAGGATGAAATTAAACTCCTCTCAGGTTGCGTTTTTCACTCTGACTGCCTATGTGGACTCTGGTTCGCTGAAATATTTCTGTTTCTTTGTCATCCTGTTTCTGTATGTCCTGATTATTGGCTCTAATGTCCTGCTGATCGTATTGATCAGTGTGAACCGGAGCTTGCATGAACCCATGTTCCTGTTCCTCTGCAGCCTGTTTGTGAATGAACTGTTGGGCAGTTTGGGTTTGTTTCTCTTCCTGCTGGTCCAGATCCTCTATGATGTTCACATCATTGCTGCTCCTCTCTGCTTTGTACAGATTTTCATAATTTATACTTATGCAAGTGTAGAGTTTACGAACTTGGCCGTCATGTCTTATGACAGATACGCAGCGATCTGCTGTCCTCTGCAGTATAACTCCTTCATGACTTCACAGAGGGTAGTTTTTCTGGTGTTCATCATATGGCTGCCTCCCTGTTTAGCGGTCGGGGGAACGACCTTCCTGAGCTCCTCTCTGCAGCTCTGTGGGAACGTCATCAATAAGGTTTACTGTAGCAACCACTCCATCATCAAGCTGGCCTGCAGCGACCCCACAGCCAACAACATCTATGAACTTATCATGACTTTCCTCACAGTCTGTGTTCCTGTTTCTGTGATCCTCTACACCTACATGAGGATCCTTCAGGTGTGTTTCTCTGGGTCCAAACAGACCCGGCAGAAAGCCGTCAGTACCTGCACCCCCCACCTGGCTTCTATAATCAACTTCTCCTTCGGTGTTTCCTTTGAAATATTGCAGAGCAGATTCAACATGGACACTGTTCCCGGTTCCCTCAGAATATTTTTATCTCTGTATTTTCTGACGTGTCAGCCGGTTTTTAACCCGGTTCTGTACGGCCTGAATATGTCCAAAATACGCAGCATGTGTAAAAAGCTGGTTCTGAGCTCTGTGAGGAAATGTTCACCATGAAGAAGAAGGTTTTTATTTTGGTTTTATGGAAGAATCAATACTTAATAAAATTCACTTCTTTGACTCCACAAGTTATTTGTATTTTTTATTTATACAATAAAAAGAATCATACAAAGAAATACTGAGGTTAACCTTTGACCTTTTGAAATAAATGTACAGTCCTGTATGGTAAATAAATAGTTTCTGTGTCTCTCCTCAGAAATAATGAACATAAAACCTGCAGGTGTTTTTGACTTTAGGTGCAGAATTTATTCAAAACAAATGAATCAATTTAATATCAAATTGTCTGTGAAAAATGACAAAATTATTTATAAACACACAAACTAAACCTTTTTTTTCCCAAGAAAAACTGCAGTAAAACTGTCTGCTGCTTTATTTAGGTTTAAAGTGAAATTTTAGTTTGATTAGAAAGCAACATTAATATGTCAGCATCAGAATCCTGACTGGAGTTATAACATTTCAACCTCCAGGACTTTGACAAAATCACCAAAATTAAGTCACTGAATTAATTATAGCGAAGGTGACAACAGCAGGGCTGTCAATTAACCTCGCTGCTGATCGTGTTTATGAGAGAAACAACTTCATGTTTCAGGAAAACCGTTTATTTGCCATCGGCAGCCATGCTAACTAGCATTAGCATTTGTATCAGGCTGTGTTTGCAGCTGTAGAGGAGAGCAGAGCTAAGACCCTCCCCCTGGCTCTGATTGGCTGTTCTGACATAGTGGCGTTTTCCTGCAGTTGGTACTGGGAGCACTGGAGCACAGATTATTTATGTTCTCACAACATAATAATAATTTAAACAATTTCAGAACCTAATCTTAATAAAGCCATGTTTTATTAAGGTTAGGTGTTGAAACTTTAATTCTTATTTTTTTATTTTGTCTTTTATCAACCGTTTTCCTCTCTGCCACGAGGTTCTGCCTTTTTCCCAGGTCACAGTTGTTGCTATTAGTTTTCATAATTTATCTTTTCTGGTTAAATAAAACTAACAAGGACTGAAAGGAAGAGTTTGTCACTCTTAAAGTCACCTAAAAGTCAAACTCCCTGTGGTATTAAAAAGCTGTCCTCTGTCTGATGAAACTAAACTGTTGCATTTGGTCATAATGAGTGCAGTTAGTTTTGCAGAAGCTTGCAGCTTTAGTCCAGTAAAAAAGTTTGTGGTTGGAGAAAATGTGAATGATCATTGTGTCCAAAAGCCCAGCGACTCTGGTTCTGTCAGGATGAAAACGACTGTGAGAATATTTTAAATCAGATCATCTGTTGGAGAATCTTTCTGAGGAACTTTGTTCAAGTCAGTAGGATTCCTGGTTTGAGAGAAAACCAGGATTTTTCCTGATTTAAAAAAGAGCTAAAATGCTCTTTTATTTATTTATTTTTTACCACAACGCCACCTATAGGTGAATGTCCAACATAAAATTAGTTACAGAATTTGTTTAAATAAACTTCAACAAGATTAGAATAAATTATTAATAGGAGATGCACTAATAATAACTAACAGTGACAATAACAAACCGTAGTTCAAATGTTGATTTTTGCTATTTAAAAACTTTGAAGGTAAATCTTTGTTAAAGGCTTTTTCACCATATGCAGAATTTTGTTCTCAAACTGTAGAAAAGGAGCTAAAAAATAAATAAGAAAAAGCAACTGATACATTTTCACAGTGAATAAATGAACGAGAGGATAAAAGAAAGAAATTTTTGTGTTGCAAAATTTCCTGTTTATTTCAGACAGATTTTTTTCATCCAACATGAACAAACTACAGGAAGTAAAGAGCGTCCCTGGCTGTGTGAATTCCAGATGTCTTTGTTCATTTGCCTCTATGAAGGTTCATTTTGTTGGGCTTAATATGCACTGCTTAATGTGTAAATTATGTAGTCTGAACTTTTTACCTCCTTCGGACAGAAAAAAGTTTCTTCCAGGCTTGTTGTATTTTGGACAGGTTCAGTCCGTACATCACAGGGTTAAACAGCGGCTGACACATCAGAAAGTACAGAGACAAAAATATTTTTACAATATTTGGAATATAGTTTGTATTAAACCTGCTTTGTAAAATGTCAAAACAAACACCAAAGAAGAAGTTGATGATGGAGGCCAGGTGGGGTGTGCAGGTACTGACAGCTTTCTGCTGGGTTTGTTTGGATCCGTAGTAGCACACTTTAAGGATCTTCATGTATGTGTACAAAATAAAAATCACTGGACAAACCGTTCCAACAACAGTGCTCACAAGTCCATAAATATTATTGCTTGTTGTGTCTGAGCAAGTCAATTGAACAATGGAGTAATTATTGCAGAAGACTTTATCGATTACGTTTCTACAGCGGTGCAAAGAGAAACTCATGGAGGTGAAAATGCTGACGCCGAGAAAGCTGGTTACCCATTCAGCAACAATGAGAGCTACGACTTTCCTCACGGTCATCAGGGAGTGATACTGCAGAGGATGACAGATGGCCAGATATCTGTCATAAGACATGATAGTCAGGTTAAAAAACTCTATGCTCAGATAGGTGTGAATACAGTAAACCTGTAGAAAACAGAATGGGACAGAAACAGTGTGAACATCAGAGAGGATCTGAAGCAACAGGAACGGGAAGAGGCTGGTACTACCGAACAGCTGATTGGCACACAGCACACACAGAAAGACATACATAGGTTCATGTAAGCTCCTGTTGAACCCGATAACCCCACTGAGCAGAACATTAGACCCAATTATTAAAATATACATACACAAGACAATCATGAACAGTAAGTACTTCAACTGCTTGGCATCAAAGTAAGCCCCCAGAATCAAATATGGAGCAAGAGTTGAATTTAACATCATCTGCATTTGTTGGAGCTGAAAGGAAAGTCACAGAGTGTTTAGGTGAAACAGTGAGAAATTATCATCACAGCCTGTAATAAATGGAAATTAAATCAGACTTCAGCTGAAGAAACACAAGCAGATTCAGGGATGGCAGCTCGGGTCACTGAGTGGACAACCCACTGAGTTCCTCTGAACTGAGCTTCCTCTGCTTCTGCTTTTATCCTCCGGTTCCTCCTTCATCCCCAGGCTGACATCGCTGCCAAAGGATGGTTTCTCTGTCTAATTAGTTTTAACATCAAGGCGAGTTTCATGAAAAGACCTCAACTTCAGTTTGTAGACAAAACAATCATTGCATCAATCAAGCAAGTTTATTTGTATTGCACATTTTAGCAACAACGCAGTTCAAAGTGCTTCACGTCATAAAAACACAAAATACAGTCAAATACACTGATTTAATTTGTATAGGTGATTCATTCATTCATCATTGTCAGCCAACAATGTTTCTGTTGTTCTGTTGGGAACATATCAATATTCTGTCATTAAATAAAATCCCTTTTGCTGAAGGTTCTCTTAGGTTTACCAGAGCAAGATTAAGTGTCTTAGTCTCAGGTAGTTCATGAATTTGAGGTTTGATTTTTGACTGTATTTCTGTTTTGTTTTTAATGTCTGGAAGCCAACCTCACACCACTGATGCACATAATGATGAGGAATCAGGACCAGGTGGTTCTGCTTTTGAGCATTAAGAAGAGAAGCCATTTAACCAGGGAACATGCTTTAGGTTGGAGCTCAGGAAAGAAGTATGTGGTGAAAAGTGACAATCCAAATGCTTATTCTTAGTTTTTCTGGGGTTTGGTTGAATGTAAAAGTTACATGGTCCGGGCTTTGGGCCCCATAAGGAGCAGTCGGTCCCAATAATGTAGTATGGCTCTTACTCTGCAACAAAAACAAGGATTTGTGCACGCGCGCACACACACACACACACACACACACACACACACACACACACACACACACACACACACACACACACACACACACACCTACACACACACACACGCACACATACACACACACACCTACACACACACACGCGCACACCACACACACACACACACATGCGGACACACACACACACACACGCACACACACACACACACACACACACAAGCACACATACACACACACACCTACACACACACACGCACACACACACACACACACACACAAGCACACACACACACACATACACATACACGTTTTAGATATTATGTAGGTTTTTTAAAAATAAATTTAAAATAAGTATATTTATGTTCAATAAGTCTGACCAATGAGACTGTAAATATTAGATATTTTATTTAGGCCACATTTATATATGAAAACAATTTTATTGGTCTGATGTTATGTATTAATATTAAATTGTATTAAATTGTTTTTAATGAAAATAATCACAACAGAAGTGAAGGCTTGTTTGTATTAAAGTTTCACAGAAAACACACATGAACTGATGCCTTTAAGTCAATCAGAGCCAGTTATTGAAGTGGAAACATTGTTCGGTGAGTTGATTGATTATTGGTTGTGTTGCTGTAGGTGTTTCTCTTCTCTGACTCTTTAAGGGAAGCAGATCTGACCTCAGTTCTGAGTCGTAATGCCATTCTTGACTTCCTGCTGGCTGTACATGTTTCCATCATACAACCCTTTGTTGTTTTAAATTAGTAATGACACATGGATATTTGTGATTTAGTTCCTCCTCTAATTAATCTTGTCGGCATGTAGCATTTTTCTGTGATCAGTTTGTCAACTCAGTTGTCTTCATGTTTGCATTACAAACAACATTAAGAATGAAAATTAATTCCACTCATGTCTTTTATTTTACTCTGAGTGCATTTTTAGACACAAACATGCTGAGCTACTTTTTCTTCACCATTGTCCTTTTTCTGTATGTCCTGATTATTGGCTCTAATGTCCTGCTGATCACAGTGATCTGTGTGAACCGGAGCTTACATGAACCCATGTTCCTGTTCCTCTGCAGCCTGTTTGTGAATGAACTGTACAGCAGTTTCGGTTTGTTTCCCTTCCTGCTGGCTCAGATCCTCTCCGATGTTCATATAATTTCTGCTCCTTTTTGTCTCCTGCAGATTTTCTTTCTTTATAGTTATGCAAGTGTAGAGTTTACTAACTTGGCCGTTATGTCTTATGACAGATATGTTGCGATTTGCTGTCCTCTGCAGTATAACTCCCTGATGACTTCAAGGAGGGTAGCATTTCTTATATCCATCATATGGTTGCCTCCTCTTATCTGTGTTGGTTTCACTGTATTCCTGAGCTCCTCTCTGCAGCTCTGTGGGAACGTCATCAATAAGGTTTACTGTAGCAACCACTCCATCATCAAGCTGGCCTGCAGCGACCCCACAGCCAACAACATCTATGAACTTATCATGACTTTCCTCACAGTCTGTGTTCCTGTTTCTGTGATCCTCTACACCTACATGAGGATCCTTCAGGTGTGTTTTACTGGGTCCAAACAGACCCGGCAGAAAGCCGTCAGTACCTGCACCCCCCACCTGGCTTCTATAATCAACTTCTCCTTCGGTGTTTCCTTTGAAATATTGCAGAGCAGATTCAACATGGACACTGTTCCTGACTTGCTAAGAACAATATTTCCATTGTATTATCTCACCAGCCAGCCGGTTTTTAACCCGGTTCTATATGGCCTGAATATGTCCAAAATACGCACCATGTGTAAAAAGCTGGTTCTGAGAAAGATTTAGTTGATTTAGACTTTTTACACCACTGGATCTTATCATGAGCTCAAACCACATCCAGTTGTTGGTGTGGAGGAGCAGCGGCTCTATTCCAAGTTTCCCTGAATGATGGAGCAGGTAGAAAATGGGGTATGGCAACTTTTAATGCAAAAAGTTTAAGATTTGTTAACTTAGGCTTGAGCGGAGGATACACACAAATCTCACACCTGCAGACCAGCAGAGAAAGTCAGGCTGTGTTGGACAATTTATGGTCCATGTTTATGAAAAAAATATTTTTGTCTCCATAAGATTTCACATAGTATCCTATGAGTCACACTGATTCAGGGCTTTTTGTGACTCATTTCTTTGAATCTCATAGAAGATGATCAGTAAGAAAGTAGGAAAAAACATTTAAAATATTAAATTTTATAAAGCTGTGACTGAGCTCAATACTATGTGCAATTATTTCAGTTCTAACATTTAAGAAACGTTTGATAACATTTAATAAGCCTTAAATACATTTAATAATCACATTTTGTAGATATTTTGGCAGTCTTGTAGGGGTTGTTCTAAAAAACTATGCATACTATGTGAAGTTTTCCTTTATTGAAAAGATTTTTTTTTCTTTGCTGATAAACATTGCACATAATCTCCTGAAACAATTTTTATGCATTTTGTTTCTCTTTTCTTGTTTTTTCACCATAAAATCAAAGAAATGTAATTTCTGACTCTTTGTTTCTTTGTAGTCTCATTGTTAAATTTTGTGAGCTGGATCTCACAAACAAGTACATTTATATTTATTGATATTGTAAAGTGTATGAAGAAAATTGCAAAGCAAAGTGTATCAAGAAAGCAAAAGTAAAAAGTACACAAAAACATATAACATACTGAGACGTACAAATGGCCATTAATCTTGAAATGTTGTGTATTGGTAGTGGTAACGATGGTGACTGCTACTTCTTACACTGTTCTTGAGGTAATGATAAATATTAACGAGACTGAAATACGCTTAATGTCATCTTTGTGACTGCTTCTACTTGTTCAGTTTACTTGAGATAAGGGTTAATATTAATGACTCTGTTACTGTGGATTTGACACAGTAATAACAGTTAATGACATCTTAATAGTCAGTGCTGCTTGTTCCACTTTACTTGATGTAAGAGGAATTATTAATGGCTGTTATTAAATCATTTACAGTGCAATTAAATCTTTATTATTGATCCTACTTGTTTATTTCAGGTATTAGAAAATAATGACTTTGTTGTTAAAGCTTTTGAAAGTGTGATAACATTTAATGACTTTTGTAACTCATTGAATGTTTAAGGGAAAATATTAATGAAAAATATAGGGAAAATATAATGTTAAGTAAATCTTGAAAAATTGGAGAAACTTTTTGTTCTTTCTGCTCTTACTGACGAAAATGTGCTTTGCTGGTCCTAATTCTATTAGAACCAGTTCTTTATCATCGTCATCCAATCATGTGTCTATTAGAAACGTGGAATCAATGCCAGAGAGAGTCATTACCTATCAATCAATAACTAAAGATCAATCCATCAAGTTTATTTGTATAGCAATTTTAGCAAAAAGGCAGTTCAAAGTACTTTACATGTTAAAATCACAAAATACAATCACAAAAAACGCCATGCAGTCAACAGTTGAGGAAACCAGCTGAATGCTGTTTCTCCACGTTTGTTTCTATTTCTAATGCATAGCAGACCAGAAAATGTCCAGAAAAGGATCTGATTAGCAGAGCCAGGTTATCTGGTGTGATCTGGTGGTAGATAGTTATTCTTCATTTAAAATGGGTATTTTGTCAGATCTGGTAGTTTTTATTTGAAAGTAGTCTGACAGGAAACAGGGAAGACATGCGGTAAATGTCGCCAGGCTGGGAATTGAAACTGCGACCACTGTCAAGAGGACTAAGACCGCCAAACATGGATTGTGCTTTGCCCCTGCATCAGCTGACACCCTGAAGAGTGTCAGCTGAATATAAACTTCTTCATACATTTTTATTTCAGTTTTTTCCAAAACAAACGTTTCCACATGCTGCGTATTTTAGATAGTTTCAGCCCGTACATCACAGGGTTGAACAATGGCTGACATGTTACATAGTATAATGACAACAATACTCTGATAACATTAGGGACTCCGCTCATGTTAAACCTGCTCTGCAACACCTCAAAGCAAATAGCAAAGGAGAAGTTAATGAGAGAGGCCAGGTGAGGCGTGCAGGTGCTGACCGCTTTCTGCCGGGTCTGTTTGGGTCCAGAAAAACAAACCTTCAGGATCCTCATGTAGGTGTAGAGAATTATCCCTACTGGACCAAAAACACAGAGAGCAGTGCTAATAAGGCCATAAATGTTATTGACTGTGATATCAGAGCAGGCCAGTTTCACTATAGAGTAGTTGTCACAGTAGATTTTGTTAATGACGTTTCCACAGAGCTGCAGAGAGAAGCTCAAAGATGTTGTACAAGAAACTATCAGGAAGGCAGCTATCCAGGCTGCTGTAATAAAAACTGCAACTTTCTTCAGGGTCATCAAAGAATGATAGTTCAGAGGGTGACAGATGGCCAGGTATCGGTCATAAGACATCACGGCTAGATTAAAAAACTCTACGCCTGCATATGTATAAAGACAAAAGATTTGCATGAAGCAGAGCGGAGCAGAAATGATGTGAACATCAGAGAGGATCTGAACCAGCAGGAAGGGAAACAAACCCAAACTACCATACAGTTCGTTCACAAACAGGCTGCAGAGGAACATGTACATGGGTTCATGCAAGCTCCGGTTCACACAGATCAACACGATCAGCAGCAGATTACAGCCAATGACCAGAGCATACAGACACAGAACAAACATGAAAAGTAAATATTTAAACTGTTTGGTGTCAAAGTAAGCAGCAAGAGTGAAATATGAAACCTGTGTTGAATTCAGCATGATTTTCCTTATGATTTATATAATATAGAATATATGTACAGTGAGTCACAGATTAAATCCTCATTCTCAGAAATGTTACCCACAAAACATCATTGATATTCATCAGAGTTTGGCAGAAGAATGAACATAAACATCTCAAATAAAATTCATGACATTATTTCACCGACAGCGATTGCCACCGAACTGAGCACTAAGCCTTCCTCTGCTGCTCTTTATGTCACAGCTTCTGCTTAGCAGTGACCACTCACGCCTGATCGCCATCCGCCTGATCCCCAGCTGCCGCCATATAGGGACGGAACATCCCCTGCACAGCGTCAGATTGTTGTTAAACCCTCAGCGATTCCTCTCCTGTCCCTGATCCCTGACTCTCCCCGCTGGATAAGGACCTCCTGGCTTCAACCCCCTGTTCGTCTGACCTTGTGACCTGAGACGCCTGATCCCGATTTGGATTCCCTGGTTCTGACCCTGGCCTGCCTGACTTAAGAACTAGCTTTTCTTCCAATAAACACCTGGTTTTGTATTCTCTGTTCAGTTCCTGTGTCCATCAGTGCCTGGGCGTGACACTTTAACCTTTCAGTGACCTACATCATCATCAGGATGACATCATCATCAGACGCTTCTGTTTCCAGTTGCCATGGTTGCCACCCTTCACACATGTCGGAGGATGTCTGAGCGGGGTGGTATCATCCGACGCCTCCCGCTCCAAACCTTTACAGACCAACCAGGCCCACACTAACTGCTTTTCCCTTTGAAATGTTTAAAAACTTTATTAATGTTCTGCAAAGTTTAAAATCACAATTTCACAAATAAAAATTAAATTAAAGTCATATTGTTCTTGCGATAAGTCATTAGGAATCGTGGGAGCGAGATCTGACAGGATGTTATATTGATAAAGCAGCTGCTGGTGTTCATCACCTATCAGCCAATCAGAGGAGACGTCGGCATTTTATCCATGACTTGGATCGACATGACCTGCCTACCTGGGAGTGGTGAGGACGTGTCGTTTTGTAAATTGTAGGCGCCTGTTTTACATAAGATTCATGACACAACAATGTATGAACTGTGATGCTGTGAACTGGACATTATCTGAAAAACCCCAAAAGATTCCCAACATTTTCTCCACTAGTAGCTGTTGCAAAAAAAGTTTTTCCATTGCAGTTTTGCAAACTACATCAATTTGGATACAGCTGGAAAACCACCTCATCTTAGCACAAAAACAATTCATCAAGAAATGCAACAAAAAATTGGCATCATCCATCAGGCGAATTTATTTTCAGAATTTCAATTTGTGTAGCTTTATGTTCAACGTAAACTCAGAGAAGAGAACGCCTGGTGCTCTCTACTCTCTGATGTTCAGCTAATCTGAAGGCAACAAGAGGCTTGGAGGATTCAGAGTAATCCAAGGTCTGTCACATAACCCAACCAGAGTCCAGTTTCATCCAACTCCAGCCCGTTTGCCTATAAACTCTGGTCCGGTCGGTGAGGTGTCGCTCTGGGTTCAGTCGAAGTGAACGGCAGGCGGACCGGATACCGGTCCAAAAGCAGGAAGTGGACTACAGAGCTCGTTTTGTAATTGGTAACTGTATTTGGTTTTTATCTGAATTGTGCCAAACAAATAAACTTGACTTAGAAACACAGTGGTTCCCACAACCAAACAAAATCTCCTTTTAGCAAAGATTTTGTGGCTTTATGTGAGTTTTGGGAACATTTGAGACGCAGATGTTGCAGCAGATGTTGGGCTGCAGTCAGGTGAGCCGGTGATTATCTGGTCTGGTTTCAGATGGGCGGTTTCTCTAAACATCTGCAGCTATAAGTAGAGCTCCAGTCTGTGTGGCGCTGTAGAGACGGAGCGGATGGGATCTCCAGCCTGGTTCTGTTCTGCAGCTCCTCCTCCATGGAAGATTTGACTCTTACTGCAGGACTGAAATCTGAAACACTGATCATGTTTTCTGTATGATTTATTTTTGAAGCAGGATGATGATTAACTCCACACAGGTTTTGTTTTTCACACTAACTGCCTACTTTCACTCTGATGTCCTGAACTATTTGTATTTCTCTGTTGTTCTGTTTCTGTATGTCCTGATTATTGGCTCTAATCTCCTGCTGATCACAGTGATCTGTGTGAACCGGAGCTTGCATGAACCCATGTACATGCTCCTCTGCAGCCTGTTTGTGAACGAACTGTTGGGCAGTTTGGGTTTGTTTCCCTTCCTGCTGGTCCAGATCCTCTCTGATGTTCACACCATTTCTGCTCCGCTCTGCTTCCTGCAGATCTACTGTGTTTACACCTACGCTCACATCGAGTTCTGCAACCTGGCCATCATGTCGTATGACAGATACCTGGCCATCTGCCGCCCCCTGCAGTACCACGCCCTGATGACGCCGTCCCGGACCGCCAGGCTGGTCGCGCTCACCTGGCTCTTCCCTCTCCTTGAATCTGTAGCAGGAATATTAATGACCATCTCTCTGCAGCTCTGCGGAAACGTGATCCATAAAATCTACTGTCACAACTACTCCATCGTTAAGCTGGCCTGCGCAGACACCACAGCCAGCAATGTTGGAGGAATAGTCTACATGTTCACCATCATCCTGGGGATTATCATCCTAATCCTTTATTCATACGCCGAGATCCTGAAAGTGTGTTTCTCTGGTTCCAAGCAGACCCGACAGAAAGCGCTCAGCACCTGCGCGCCTCACCTGGCCTCGCTCATTAACTTCTCCTTTGGATGTTTCTTCGACCTGTTTCAGAGCAGGTTCGACGTGAGCGCGGTTCCTGAGGCGCTGCAGGTTGTTTTATCGCTGTACTTCCTGACCTGCCAGCCACTCTTCAACCCTCTGGTGCACGGACTCAACCTGTCAAAGATCCGCAGCTTCAGCAAACGGCTGGTTCTGGGGACCAGCTGAGCCTCCTGCCGCACAAAAACACAAAACCTCACCAAAGGTTTCTGGTGTCCAAATGTCTTCATAGCTGAGATCAGCTAAATCTGATTTATTGTAATAACCCAGAAATTATTACAATAAATCACAATACTGTTGCTTTAGAACCATTTACAAGTAATAAGATGCAAATTGAATTCCCAAAGATAATTAACTTTAAATTTCAATGAACAGAAAATAAAAAATATTTTAAACTATTCTAATAAATAAACAAAACAGCAGAAACAACAAATAAAAAGAATCATAAAGCATCTGTAAAATCTGTCCTTTAATAAATCTGTTAGCTGAGACCAAGTAGGAATAAGAGAAAACTAACTTACAAGTAACTTCTTTTACGTCAATAATTCATTAATGTTAATATTTTAAGATGATTTATTTCACTGTTAGATTATTTCACTTACATCAAGTGACATTTTCCCATAAAATGAAATAATCTCACAGTGGATTTAATACTGTTTTAAATGTCAACTTTAAGGAATTACGGTTTTAAAACAAGCTCCTATATGTGGCTTAAAAGTTATTTTAAAGTTATTTTTCTCTTATTTCAGGTGAACTAAGACTTTTGTTCTGGAAACTAAAATGCTTGGTAATATTTTGTGTTTTTTGCAGATGGATTCTTTGAACAAGTGTTTCATAAACTAAAGCTGCTTTTACCGCCTGTCAGTTGCAATAAACTCTGAGTTTATATCTATTTTATTGACCCGGTTTTGTGTTTTTCTCTTGTTTCTGTCATGAAGTCATGAAGATTTCACAGCAGCTGAAATGAGGTTTCATTCCACTTCCTGTCAGCGGCTCATAAATACGTTCATTAAAAACCAGAAATAAATAAAATAACATTTTAGTAAATTATAATGATGATTGAAAAACAGATTAAATAAAAACATTTAAGTCAGTCAGTGTTTTCACACAGATCAAAGTAATTTCCACCTTCTTAGCAAAATATTGCAGACAATTTTATTTTATATTGACGAAAATAAAAATATTTAATCTGTTCTCTAATAATTATTTACATGTAAAAACTTAACTACATTTTATTTTTAAAGCATATTTTAGCTGAAGATAAAGTTTCCAGCCTTTTTTCCGTGTGGGTAAAAAAAAAAGTAAGTTGAAAGAACTTTTTTTTTTTGCAAACAAAATCAGTGATACTCTTTAAATAGTTTTAAATATTTGCACAGAATTTTGAGATACTTTTTCTAAACTTTAAATAACTTTCTTTTTTATATCGCCACATCAATAACGAACATCAAGAAAAACTGAAGCAGCAGAAGTAAGAAGTACTGCCACCTCTTGGTGGGAGTTGGTATTAAACAGTTTTTTAACCATTTTTGTAGAAAATTTGAAATAAACTTCCAATTATGTCTTCTAATTATTAGCATGAAAAAAATGTGTGAAAATGTTGATTTTGCGTGAATTTGCAAAATTATGAAAAACATAAACAAAAATTTGACTACTGGGGAAAAATATAACTAACTGGTCCTATTTTGTGAGTTTATAAAACTAAAACATGCTGAAATCCTAGATTTAATATCCTTTGTTGCATATTTTTACGTAAACTTTTTGACAAAACAGCAACAGCAAAAGAGAAATCACCAGAATTTGTTTGTTAGCGATAATTAATTAGTTTCGAAGATTATTTCTCTTTTTGAGTGTTCATTACCCAATCGATGTAAATGTAATCTCAAGAATATTTTGTCCTTTTTGAATTCTGCACCTAATGATGGAAAAACTAAACTGTGACTATAACTAATAAAAACATTTAAAAACATTTAACTAATAAACGCTATCAAGTTCACTGTAAAAACTGAGTAAAGCTGAATTAGACAAAATGTCAAAAGTAGATAAAACTAATTTATAATAAAAACAGAAAGTTCTGCAGGAACTATTTGATCTAGCAGTAACAGGAACAATCAAAAGAAAACCTTCACTTTGTTTTTTTTTTAGTTTGGCTGAAAATTGTAAATCTAATTATCACTGCGACGTAAACAAAGTTTGTTGTTTTTCCCTGTGAATCTGCAGGGACGTCTTAATGTCCTGAACCCAGAGGACGGACGGACATGGGCTGCAGGTGTTTAAACCGCTCTGTCTGCTTCAGAGGGAATTACTGGAACCGTTTGACTCTTCCTCTGGGAAACGACATGCTGATCACGACTTCCTGCTGGAATGATGCAACTTCTCCAAACAACTTTCTGTTTTCGATGCTGAATCATATATTTTTCAAAAGATGAGACAGTGGAACATATTATTTTGAGTTGCGGAATTATCTAAATAGGAAGCTCAGTAATATAAAAATTTAATTTGATATTGTTGATTTACTGCAAAAGGATCAAGCTACATTTGATTTTTTGAAACAGAGAAAGTTGTATAATCGGATATAGTTTTTTTGTCATGCAGCTCACACTCCTTACCGGCTGGTGGCGGTAATGATCACCTAACGGTTATTTGCCAACCGCCAACAAATTCCAAGTAAAAGAAGAAGCGCCGCTGAATGAGGAGCTAGCTGTTAGCTGTGGCTCTGCAGCGAGAATCACAAACCCTCCAGTAAGTAAATACTTAAAGCAAAAGACATTTTATTTACTTTCATTGCTCAATAGGAAGAAACACATTAACAATAAAAATCAGACTGCGGTTAGTTTTTCGTTATTTTGGCTGAATCATGTTAAACTTCCATCTTGTGCCTCGGAAATCAAAACTAGCAAAACTGTTTCCAAATATTCAGTTGCTACGTGGCTTTCAAAGACTTTGCTCCTTTCAGTATTTCAGTTACATGTACCTCTTTAACTTTTACTTTAATAGAAGAGTTTGAAACTGGAGGAAGCGGCTGAGCATTAGCATTAGCCGAGCATTAGCATTAGCCGAGTTCGGAGGAGGAACAGCAGCTGACAACAGGAAAACAAAAGAATCTCATCATCTTCAACATTTAAAATCACAAAATACAAATTTAATATCTTCTAGAAAACTCTGGTTCTGACCCTTAAGTTTAAGTTATGACACCAAATATTAAATTTCTACATATTTATAGATTCTCAGCTATCCAAGGACATGAACCCCCAGAAGTTCCCAAAATAACAGTTTAGGAAAACTGAAGTTCTAATTTAAATAACACGTCTGGTATTGAGAACAACTGTAATAAACCAATGTTCATGAGGAATTGTATTAAGTGTAGCTACTTATTGATAGGGAATTGATACGTTTTACCATTCATTTACAGATGAATCTGCTGTTTATTTACTTTTGCAAAATGTGATTTCCTGTTAAAGACAATGTAGTTTCACAGCTGTCCACAGATGGGTGACATCCTGTGTAAATGTCAAAGACAGCTTTCTTAAAGAGCTACCACATATGGAATGCATTTCCTGTCCTTGTTTTTGCTGTTGAATTATCATTTTAATGACTTGCCTATGCTTAGAAGTGAATAAACATTGAAGGGTTGCAAGCCCCCCGTTGGCGTTAGCTCGTCTGACGCATCAGGTCTGACACACCTTCTGCAGAAAGACAAGTTTTTGTGTTCTTGTGATTCTTTCAGAGTTTATTTGAAGAATAATAAATACTTACTAAAACTTTTTAGTCAGATTCTTAAATCTTTGTAAAGGTGTAGCAGAGATCAGATCTGTGACGTTGAACCAAACTCATGTCTAAACATTTGAATCTTAGTTTGACTTCTATGGGTCTCAACAGGTTGTTTACTGAGAAAAACACTTTTAACTAGTAAGCATTGCTACTTGCTAGTTATTTTTGGTGGTGCAGCTTGAACATAATAAAAAAAAATTTAAACCACATTTTACATTACATTTGACTGTAATTTTGCCAACCCCCTCAAACTTGCTCTTAAATGTTCCTGTTTATGGTCCCCCAAATAATGAAATGGGATTTATGGCCATGTGCTGCAGAACATCAGACATTTATTTAGATTCTTTGTTCTAAAAAATATGATGTATATGATTGACTGAAGTAGATTCAAACATTTTATTTATATATAGAATAATACAATTAGGCCGTTAAACTGTTTTGAGAAGAAAATGTATTTATTTGATATGTACATTTCCAGTTTTAATCAAATTACTGTATATATAATTGTTTATTTACAGGAAGGTCATTTAGAACTTGTTCTAAGGAAGAAAATGTAAAAACTAAAGTATGGAGCACAAACGATGGGATAGGAGGGAAAAACAGTAACTGATGGTCCCTTTGGTTAACATACAGAGACATGCGCTGACGGCGTTCAGCCACCAGGGGGAGGAAAATCACCCATCATGTCAGTTTTATCTTCTGAAGGCAAACATCTCCACCTGCTGGTCAAAGGTACATAGTGCAGCTTATCTTGATTCTAGTAAATATCAATTTACTAAAATTTTTAGTAAATTGGGGGCCGTTTGCAGCCGTTTTGGTAGATTTATGTGGCCCCTTGACTCCGTTTGGGAAAGACTTAAATGGAGCTGAAGCAGATGGAGACATTTTAGTCTTTGAGATTTTTAATAACAAAATCAAACTCTTAATAAAATGTAGGTACAAATCAAGTGTTTTTCTCCTTTTAGTTGTGTTTTTACATTAATGTCAGTAAGCAGGCCAAAATGTTCAGCAGAATAAATCACATCCAGTATTTAGAATGGGTTTAATCCAGTTAATGGCTTTGGAAGACACTTCTCATTTTTGTTGCTGGGAATAATTTAAAACAAGTCTGAGTCCCTTTTTCAGGCGTTTTTAATTAAATTAAATGGTCATTTGTTGCTGAGCAGGTAAAGCATTAGAATCTACCCTGAAATGATGTTTGATTTTTAACTGAA
This sequence comes from Poeciliopsis prolifica, assembly GCF_027474105.1. Taxonomy (NCBI): domain Eukaryota; kingdom Metazoa; phylum Chordata; class Actinopteri; order Cyprinodontiformes; family Poeciliidae; genus Poeciliopsis; species Poeciliopsis prolifica. Next base: position 18,605,506 of record NW_026562379.1, read on the forward strand.
AAGAAACAGATTGTGATCCCTGAGTTTGTCCAGCCTGGTGATTTCAGACACCAATGACTGAGACTCGGTCCTCCTGACCTGATCTAGACACGTTGAAGACAAATTCCAACCCAAACAGTGAAAAGATGCTGACGTGCAGCAAACTCCACACTCAGCAGAGCAAAACTTCACGGAGAAGAAAGACTGAAGACTCGGGACGCGAGACACGTTTATTTCTGAGACAGTCAGCGTGAGTCCACACCTCTCTGATTACAGACTTACCCATAATTCACTAACATCTCAGAGGAACTCAGTCTCAGTTCAGAGAGGCTTTTATTCTGAAGAGTCCAGGCTGTGGCACAGTATCACCTTCAGAAACCGGGAGGCCTGCTCCGGTCCCTGCAGGACCCAAACCGAACCGGCGTCTCCTCAGCGGAGTCCAAACGCAGGCCAACAGGTCGGGTCCGGTCCCCTCCTGTTTCCGGTTCCGGTCTATCTCTCGGAGCTGATCTTGTAGCGCAGGACGAAGTAGGCGATGACCCGCAGAGAGAAGAAGAAGATGGCGAGGACGATGAAGTCCAGATAGAGTTTGGCGTCCAGCATGTCCAGCTCCTTCAGGATGGCCTCGGACTTCTGGAAGTGACACGTGTCGTCTTCGTCGCAGTGAAGGTCCGGTCGGTCCAAACCGTAGATGGACAAGATGGCACCTTCAAAGCCGTACCTGAAACACAGCAGCACTGACGACGATTAGCTTTGGTTTCAGCTGTCAAGTTGACGACATAACGGGTTAAATCTGAACTTTTACTTAAAATATGGCGAGGAAAAAACGAGGCGAATCAAAGCCACATGACGTTCGTTCCAGTGATTATCAATGATCAGAAATCGCCGCCTCCAATCCCTCAACCTTTGATGAAATATTGACAGAAAGTTATTTTTGTCTTCCTGTCAACAGCGCCCCCACCTGACGTAGGAGATGTAGGACATCCACTGCAGGTACCAGGGGATGGTGTCAAAGCTGACGAAGAACCCGGAGAACAACAGGACCGGGATCGCCGTGACGGGCCCCACAAACGTCGCCACCTGCAGTAAACGAGCACACCTGAGCATGGTCTCCATGGAAACGCACCAAACGGCGCAGAGAGGAGGGCGGAGAAGCGACCTGCAGGGAGGTGGAGGCGGCGCCGATCAGCAGACCCAGACTCTGAGCCACCAACGATGTAAGGACCCCCAGAGACAGGAAGAGGAAGAACCGGGCGGCGTCCGGTGGCTGAGCCGTCATCCAGTAAACGATGCTGCAGTAGACCACCGGGAAGACCACCTGCCAGGAAGACCACCCCTTTATTCAGGTGACTGACACCAGATGTGTAGAAATACTGACTTGTATTATTGCAAAACCAATGGGATTGGAAGATAAAACATTTCTGTTGTTTTTTCAGGTCAGGTTGTGAAACACCTGAGTTACCTGGAAGGGAAGGTCGGCCATGGTCTTCGCCAGGTAGTAGGCCTTCAGACTGTACCAGTAGTTCAGGTGTTCCCTCAGGAAAACGCCCAACTCCAGAGGAACTGAGCATGAGAAGACAGAAACATGGAGGATAAGAATCTGCTGCAGGAACCAGGTTTCTCTGTTTCTTCTGCAGTTTGGACCCGGCAACTCACAGGTGAGCACTGTGGGCATGAGAGCGGCGAACATGAGGAACAGCATGGAGAAGAAGAGGAAGCCCGAGTTGCTCAGGACCTTCTTGGCTTCGTTGCCGATGCCCAGGTACAGGAGACCGATCAGAACTCCGATCCCGATGTGAGAGGAGATCCTGAGGTGGGTCAGCACCTGCTCAGCCAATCAGACACCAGGCATAGTACTGAAAATATCCATAACATGAAATGAAATGTGAAGCAGCTGCTGTTGAGTCCAGATGCTTTTGAACGCGTTAAAACGGCAGAATTTATGGATGTATAAAAATAAATTTCCACTGATGTTGGAACATTTATCCTGGATTGTCAAACATTAAAAGATCAAACAGGCAGCAATAACATTTCCACTATAATAATTGGTTGTTTAAAACTGTTTTATAGATATCAAATTATTATTTATATTGCAAATGACTTTAAAAAATTTACTTCCTGATTTATCGCCTGAACTTGGGTCTCTGTTTCTTTAAGAAGCTTCTGCTCTTTCTGAAGCTCCGCCTGCCAACATGGCTCCTCTGTTAACCCTTTGCCAACGTTTTCCCAGCATTTCATTGAACAATAGCTCCTGTAACGAGCTCTACAGTTCCATCAGCCGTTTGCTAATTGCTGGTGGCTAGTCTGAAGGAGCTGAGAGGGGATAAAAGGTTTTCTCAAACATGAATGGAAGAATTGAGGCAACACTCCAGGTTTATCTTTGCTGAGGGAAAAACTTAACATGATGGAAAACAAAAAGAAAAGTTGATGTTACGTAATTCTGCTCCTTTAAACTATTAATTTCTGTTGAAGGAAAAATAAAAACTCAGGTTTTTGTTTTATAAGGAGGAACCTCTGCTGTGGATCCAGCTAATCTGGTTGTTCTCCTTCCCTAAATGCTAATTTAAGTGAAAGTTAGACCCTGGTGAAATCTGAGTCGGTGGGAAGTTTCCTCACCGAGTCGCGGAGGATGCTGAGGAACGTCCGCCTGAACAGGATGCAGAACTGAGTCTTGCAGCTGGCTGAGAAGCTGTGGCAACCCTCCGACGGAGAACTCTCCTGTCAGGAGCAGAAACTTTCAGCTGAGAGAATCGGATCTTATTCTACCGCCTGATTATTCCTCTCCTACGGTTCATACCTCCTGCCAGAGGAGCGGATGCAGGTTGGCGTCTCCGTTCAGCTCCGTCTGATGCTCTTCCTCAGACTTTCTGTCCTGCACTGCCTTCACCAGCCTCACCATCTGGTCCCCGTACTCCCCGGACGCCACCTCCATGACTGCAGAGAAGACAAGTTAGTTAATGTTTGAATTATGTGGAAAAGGTCATTTCAAGCAGTAAACAAAAAATGGTCTCTGTTGTTGGTGGTGATGAAAAAAGGTAGCCAGCACTGGCTACATGGAGTAGCTCTGGTTAGCCAATGACTATCTTTGGAGTTATTTAGGTTTAAAATCAGGTGAATTTTCTAATCAGAGATGATCAAACGTGGATTTTTCAGCCTATCCTTCCCCAAAGCCTCTGACCTGTAGGACATGTCCAAAACCAGCTGCTCATGTCCATGACATGTCCAAAACCAGCTGCTCACTGTTCAGATGTTTAGCAGAAACATCTGAACTGAAGGGTTGAGAATGGAGATCCCACCAGAGATAAAGACAGCAAGACCATCCCAACCTGCCAGGCCAAAGCCTGACCTCTATGCAAAACAAGTCAACCAAGACAACATCCACGGCTCTACCTTCAGAAAACCATGCTGGATCTCTGCAACCAGAGTTTCTGTCCTTGTTTTGCTACCAGACCTCAGCACCAGTAATAGGCAAGATGTCTTCCACGCAGGCACCTCCATATTCAAGGACACAATTCTTAAGCTTCGAAGAACATCAAGGTTTGTTTTCCAATACCTGCCAAAAGGTCTATCTGAGGTGAACAACACCTGGCCTCCAAGGTAAACAAAGCATCGGACAGTAGCCCAGAACTGTTCTGATTCCTTCTCTTCAGGTCCAAACTGATTCACTTTCTGCTGTCTTGGAAATAGATTCATGCTGTGACTATGTTGTGTTCTCACTGAAGTCGGCCGGGTTGTGGTAGGTCGGACAGTTCAGTCCGAGCTCCTGCAGGTACGGAACCAGACTGGACACCTTCCCCCTATAGATGCACTGGCCCTGACTCAGAACGTAGAGCTGCAACAGACAGACACACAGATCAGAGAGCAGATCAGTTCATTAACAATATTTAGGTGTTTTATTTATGTGCACCAAACTCTGAGAGGTTTTTGGTCATTTGATGGCTTTGGGTGTTTTAGGCTGATGTTGGTTCTTAAAGCTGGACTTAGGAGAGTGTTGGGTCTCAGTGTCTGCATCTAAACGGTGCATTGAGTTTGTCCTCCTCGTCTTGCCTTGTCAAACAGCTCAAAGAGTTTGGCGCTGGGTTGGTGGATGGTGCAGATGACGGTCCGTCCTCCTCGAGCCAGAGCTTTGAGAAGAGAGACGACTTGGAAACAAGACGAACTGTCCAAACCGCTGGAACGAAACAGATGGGAGCAAAGCTCAGACGACCTGAAGTCCATCGTGATTCAAGCTTCTGCTCAAAAGATGGACGCTCACTAATAATTTAACCAACCATAAAAAATTCAACATAAAGAGGAAGCGCCAGATCACCTGGTGGGCTCGTCGAAGAACATCACCGGAGGATTGTTGACGAGCTCCAGAGCGATGGCCAGCCTCTTCCTCTGGCCTCCGGACAGGTGGGAGGTTCTGGTTCTAGCACAGTCCAGCAGACCCAGAGCTGTCAGGATCTCATGGACCTGATGGAGCCCAAAACAGAAGCAGACCCGCCGCTCAGACTCTGAGGAGCAGTGAAGCTGTTTGAAGCTGTTCCAAACCCACCATCTCCCTCCGAGCCTCCTCCTTCTCCTGCAGCTTCAGGTTGGCAGAAACCTGCAGAAACACACAGATTTCACCTCCAGACCTGAACTGGAACCGGGACGGAACCGGCTTCCTCACCGAGACCGGAAATGTTCTCTTGTTTGGCTGGATTTCAGATCAACTGCCTGGTTTCAGCTCTTTCACCATTAGTCAACAAATTTAGTAAAAATGTTAATGAACCGTAAATAAATCATAAAAATGTTTTTCTGAACTTTCTTTAAAACTTAACTAAATGATTCTGCATGTTCCAAATAGAAAACAGTGAAAGAAATAATAAATACAGCAATAATTTGGATTATTTTGAGTCGGAATAAAATATATATTATGATTTTAGAAAATCCCATCCTCACTTCTTCCTCATGTAACAGTTTCAAAATAAATATTTAGCTCCAAACTGCATATTTAGTTGACAAGCTAAATATTTAATTAGTAAGCTAACAAAATATTTATGTATATTGCTTTATATATGCTAAGTATTTAGTTTGAGGCTAAACATTTGAAGATAAATGTTTAGATTGTAAACTAAACATTTAACTTGTGAAACTGACATTTAGAAATTAAAATATGACTTAAAGAAATGAAGTTTGTTCCCTCATGACAGGATAAATGCTCAACAAAGGCATCCCATACGTACGGGGCTTCAGTCCTGCCAGGTTGCCGTTGCCACAGTTTGCTAAATCTCCTGCAGTCTCAGCGTTGGGGATTTTCTGACCCGTTTTATTCAGTGATTTGTTTTTTGTGACTGGGGAAGCTGCTCCTACCATCATGGCCTCCAGCACGGTGAGGTGCGGCAGCAGCATGTCGTCCTGCATGATGTAGCAGGAAACCTTCCGGAAAGAGCGCAGGTCTCTGGGTTGGCCGTTGATCAGGATCTCTCCCTTCATCCCCGTCTCCCTGTTGGAAGGACTCGGTGAGTCTGGGTCACGTTGGTCCGAAACGCTTCGGGAAAACGCGACCGCCACAGGGCTCACCTGTATCCCGCCAGGATATTCATGAGCGTGGACTTCCCGGCTCCGGAGGGCCCCATGATGGCCACCAGGTCCCCGCTGGTGAATTTCCCAGAGATGGCTTTGAGCAGAGTTTTGTAACCTGAAACGAGGCGGAACAATGAGTCTGCCGGTTCCCAGCAGCACCCAGAGCGGCTCTTTGTCCTGCGGGCCGGGCTCCGGTTTCACAGAGCTTCCCCTCTGACCGGCTCGCCGGTTTCACTCCACTGCCGAGCTCTGATTGGCTTATGAGACGGAGAGGAGAAGATCTGAACCAGACAACTAGTGGGGTTAAAGGTTAAAACGCGCAAAAATAAACAGAAAACTTCGTTTCAGAACCCAGTCAATCAGTTAATCAATTAATCAATCCATCCCGAGTAGAACAACGATCTTCAGTAACCTCTGCAGTTTATCTGCTGATGGAGTCTAAACACTCCTCAATGGGATTATCATGTTTAATCTGAGAACGGGATTAAATCTGGCCGACAGTAACCTCTGCATCAGCACCAGAACCTGCACACCCTGCTCAACTGGTACAAAACCCATAAAACACAACATTACAGAGCCGTGATCAATAGAAATACGTCTCATAGAATAATTTCACCAAACGTCTATCCAGAACCGCAAGGCATTCTGGGGCATGTAGGCAGAGGAAAGGCTTTAGTCTGATACTCTCGATTGAATTCAAATCTCTTGGCTGAACGATTTGTCCTAATTTATTGGGCAGCGATGGATTTTTATTTTACTATTTTATCTGTGCGCCGTTTGGGGCAGAACCGACCCGGTCCAGGTCTCTTCAGGTTCTAAACTCTAGAAAAAACAACAGATCTGAGTCAGTCTGATGAAGATGTGAGCAGATGAGAGAGAAGCCGTGAAGCGTTTGGGACGTCCTGATGAGGAACATCCTGTTTCAGCTTCATTCACAGTTGAGCAGGTGAGGAATGTTCCCACTGAAACCAGGAGGGTTCACCCGCCGCAGAAACAAAGAGTTCAACCGCTGCTTCCACAGAAATCGGATCTGTGCCGACCTTTATTCCAGAGCCACAGAGCAAAACCGGCAGCAGCCGAAGATTCGTAGGGAGACGAGTTTCCTGCTGCTGAATGCAGATCAGAAAAACCAGAAAACTCGTTTCTGTCAGGCTGAGGAACAATCCGCCTTTCTCAGATTTGTCCTCTAAAGATGCTTCACTCAGATTCCTGCTTCTACACCAGAGAGCAAAGCTGCTCTGCTTCACAGCAGGGGTCGGTTGCCGTGATAACAGGTCGACGGGTCCTCCACTACTCAACTGAATGTATGAAACAGAAAACTGTTCAGTTCAAACATCATTGCTGAGCAGAACCGGGGTCATCCAGGGGTCATCCAGGGGTCATCCAGGTGATTCAGCTGGTCCAATTGGACTCTGAACTACAAACACCCGACAAGAGAAAGAAGCAAAGCTACTACAAGACCAAGAAGTCGGAGGCCAGACAAGAACAGCCAGACCAGTCAGCTCCTACAGACTAGTCAGCAGCAATTAGCAAACATTAGCACATTATTAGAAAACACTTGGTGGAACTTCTGAGCTTCGCGTTGCTGATAAAAATGTTGTTAGGGTTAATAGAGCAGCCATGTTGGGAGGACTTCCTGGAGGCGGAGCTTCAGAAATAGCAGGAGCTTTTAAAGAGACAGAGGCCCAATTTCAAGGCATTAAATCAGTCAGTAAAATTTCTCTTAAGTGATTTGATATATACAGACTTTTCAGGTAATGTAGTTACTTGATTGTGCGATAAAGTTGCATTTGTGGCTGAAAAACATCATTCTGCCCAAATAAACAAACTGCAGTGATGTAATTCCTGTAAAAATCTGGGCTGTCTTCAGTTCTGTGATCATTGTGGGTCGGCGAAAGCGTTTGAAATGCGGCTGAAAGCCGTGCAGGCGGGTGAAGCGGCGTATCGCTGCTCAGATCGGGAGGCTCTGCGCTGCATTGTTCTGCTCTGAAAGGCTGAAACACAATCCCAACATTTCTGTTCACATTCTGCGTTTTACAGTCAACGCTGCTCACAAAGAGTCTTCTTCTGTTGGTGAGTGTGTTAATAATCAGAAGACTTACAAAAGCCCACTCAGATTATAATCTGACAGGTGGATCAATGTATCGGTTTCTGGTTCTCTGCAGAATTATCAGATTGTTGTTTTCCTTCATCTCAGAGAAATTCCTCTCAGCTGTGGGTGGCAGAGCATCTTAATCTGACCTGCAGCTATTTCCAGCAGGAGATGCTGAGTGAGATTAACAGATTACAGCCTGTTAATCTAGCAGGAACACACCAACAGAGTGGGACCGGGACAATAACAAACCGCTGCTGGTGGCATCGTCGTCTCCCGCTGGTTCTCCGTGTTTTCTGAGCTCAGCTTCAGTGTGACTCTGGAACAGATCAGAAATCCTCTGATCTCTGATTATTCCCTGAAAATGTAGATTAGGAATAACTTTCCCACCTTCGTTTTGGCGCCTCTTCAAGCACAGCGCCCAATTGGCGCCACTGGTTGTTGTTGGACCACAGATCTAATATCCAATCAGATTAATTTTATACCAGTAAAATGAATTGACTTCAGAACGATCACTGATCATGATCAGATCACGGCTGCTGTGGATCTGCAGGTGGAGCAGATTCCAGTAAGTCGGTTCTGTGTGGCGACCGGTCCAGGTAATCTGATCAAAATAATTCAATCCAATCACACAGACTGATCCCCGTTTGTTCCTGCTTCGAGTGCTGTCAAGTTATTGACCTGCTGTCTGATCTACAGCGTTCCTCTTCTAAACAAGCACAGGGCGACAGTGGAAAGAACAACTTCCTTTCCACAGGAAGAGCCCTCCAGCAGAACCAGAACCAAACTCAGGAAGCTTTGTGTTGGTCTGTTCATAAAACCCCAGTAATGGCTTTAAGGTTTTTCTGTATAAATTCTGTAACTGAGATCAACTGTCACACATAGAAGCAGCTTCCAGCTTCTATGCACCACAAATCTGGAAAACTACAAACCGGCCGAAACACAGAAGACTGAATATCGACCCGGTTGCTTTTGGACTCTGAACTACAGCAAGTCGCCTGTTCTGTAACGAACCGTTCAGCCGATCCAAACGAGGCGGCGATCATGATTTAATCTATGACGTGATTAATTGATTTATTGATTATTGAGATTGGAAGTGAGGCCAACACGGACTGAACGATCTGTTTGATCTGATTCCTTTCGCTGCGTCTGCAGGCTCCCATGATGCAGTCTGATCTGGCAAGAAACGTGGCGAGGAGCTGGACGCTGCGGACTGTCAGGTCAGTAAGAAGCTCCAGGTCGGTCCAACCTCGTGTTTCCGGTCCCACAGGTTTAACCAAGCGAGGTGACGGCCATGTTGACCTGAGCAACATGGCCGTTCTCTCCTCTGATGGAGGGAACTCCAGCTGGCCGACCAGGCCGGACACGGATCATCCTCCGCTCCATGTTGGGCTCACTGAGCATCGGCTCATGAATAAATCTGAATCAGTTCAGTGACTGAATCAGTTCATAAAGACTCTAAACTCTGTTTTCATTCAGCATATAAATAAAATTACCAAAATAAATTGGCTAAATGGAAACACAGTTTGAAAAAACACACAGCCTCACCAAGAAGGAAAGATTTTATAACGGGTTTGTAACTTTGACTGCGACACTAACTAAATATTTAGTTTTCAAACTTACTAATGAATGACTTAATTTGAAAGCTAAATGTGTAGCTTGTGAATTAAGTATTTAGTTTGCAACATTTATGAATGTCTGAATAAGCTGAAATGCAAACGGCGCCGCGTCCAACCGTAACCTGCCGTGTCAGGTGGGGGTTAAACCATGAGGTCAAACCATGAGGTCAAACCATGAGGTCATCATGAATGAACCTTCCCCCTGCAGGCCAGAAGAAGTGACCATGATCTCTTCATCCTGGTGTTGGTTCAGGAGTCACTGAATGAGTTTGACCTTTGACCCAGAGTCAGTTGCAGACAGAGTCCCTGCCAGGGACCAAACCCCGTCGTCAGGACAAGCTGGTGATTTGGGTCGGTCGGTTCTGGTCGAGTGGCACAGCTTAAAGATCTTGGTTCTTGGTTTGGAGTAGAAACGTGGCTGTTATTAATCATATTTGGACAACTGGTAAGGATTTCTTCTGAACACCTGCCAGAGTTTTAGAGATATCCCTCCCAGTCCAATGGACCAGTGCAGACCAGTGAAGGAACACCACCTTCACCAGTAGCTGGACTGGTGGTCTTTCTTTCCGCTCTGTTCAATCGTTACCGTCATTTTGCATTCAAAGTGTCTGAACAAAGATTATCCAGAACCTGTTGGATCCTGATGTCCCTCCACTCCGCTGGCTACCTGAAGCCCTCCTGCTGGCTACCTGAAGCCCTCCTGCTGGCTACCTGAAGCCGTCCTGCTGGCTACCTGAAGTCCCCCTGCTGGCTACCTGAAGCCCCCCTGCTGGCTACCTGAAGCCCCCTCTGCTGGCTACCTGAAGCCCCCCTGCTGTTTGGTCAAACAGTTTAAACTCTGATTTCGCGGCAGCTGGTCCTTCTGGATCAGGGGAACGTTGTCCGGTACCACTGAGCTTATTAAGGCAATCTCAGTCCAGGCTGCTGAGGTTCCACTACGGTGGTGTAAACTACCTGTCCAAGCAACTCCACCAGCTCTTCTGACTTCGGACCACTGGGGCGGTTCTACTGAGTCTCTAAAGTCTCTTCATGGTCAATCGGGCCGAGCCAGATTCATCTACATTGCAGAAGCTTTGCAGTTCCTCCCTGTTTTTGGAACCACTCAGAGGTGGTACCAGCCGGGTCAAGCTGGTTTGATTGGCAGCAGACTCCATTAAGAACATCTGACCCAATCAGGAGACGTAGCAGTTGACGTTAAATCCATGGTCAAACTTTGAGGTCCAAACCTTTTATCGGCAGAAGGTTGCTGACGGCGTCAACTGGACGAGGCAATGAGCAAGTCTACCGAGAGAAACTGGCCGCCCAACCGTATGCGTGCAAAGTGACATCATCGGCGTGACATCATCGGCGTGCCAGCGAGGAATGGACCGCCGATGGAGTCGCTCCCAACGTGACCAGAACCAAACCAGACGGTTACCGTCCTCAGAGAGACGTGACGATGTCAGTAAATCATGACAGTAAAAGCATGACTTACCTTTTTTCCTCCACCAGGGTCCCTCTCTGATTGAGTAGGAGACGTCTTTGAACTCTATGTTGACGGCTGGTCTCCGTGGCAATGAGGAGAACCTCTGGGCCTCCGTCAGGATGTTGTCCACCTTCTTCAGGGGTCCGTCCTGCTTCTTCTGGTGTTTCTGCAGCAGCGGGGTCTGCTGGGTTCCCCCCGGATGCTTGTTGATCCCCTCTTCCAAACAGACGCACACCGTCCGGGGGTCCAGCATCAGGTCGGGGGGCCCGTTGGTGTTCTGCAGGCGAGAAGACGTTTCCTTCTGGCTCAATTTGTTCAGTTCCGCCATTAAAAAAAAAAAATTCAGAGTATTTCTTTCAACTTTTTAAAAAATAATTCTTCCAGTTGTGGAGGGAAGACGTAAAGTGAGGTCGGAGCAGACTTCATGAGGACGTGTCGGAGCGTCAGCTGGAGAAGAGCAGTGAGCGCTCAGATTAGCAGGCTCCTGTTTATGTGGGACGCTTCGAGGCTCTAATCTGTCCCGGAGGTTACTGCTGGACAGACTGAGCTGATTGCTGCCCTGAATCAGCACAACACGCCGCACCTGAGAACCTAAACATCACACATACACCTGGAAACAATCACAGCGCATAGAGGAAAAGATTTTCTTCAAGACAAAAATTAACGTTAGCTTCTTATCTTTATGATCAATCCCTGCTGTTGCTGGAAGACGGCCCTAGGGGGCGCCCTATGGCGAAGTTCTGCAAAGATAAAGACTAAAAAAAGACAAATTATACAAACTAACACCTCAGCACTTAATGGAGCTTTAAACGCAACTCTTTAACACTGCCTCTAGTGGTCAGCTTTATAATGCACACTATGAGGAAGACGCCAGGAATATTCAGAGAAACAGATAAATCAGAGATTGGGAGTTGATATAATGTAACGACTCAGAAACAACTGCTGATGTTTCAGTTCAGGTTAAAGGCTTAATTTGTGTTTGTGTGGAAGTGTTCAGGCGGTGGACAGTGGACACCTGTCCTCTAGTGGGTCTCCCTGTTCATGAGAGCCACTGAGCGCGCTCAGTCTGTCCACCACTGAAGCAACAACTCAAACTCTGACTGCTCTATATTCTGATTATTACAAATTATTATTGCATTGCTAAAATAATTATAATAAGAAAAAGCAAAATCAGATTCTGTCTCATATTTGTTTCCACCTGTTTGAGAAACTGAGCAACTAAAGTCCATCAATATGAGACAGAAACTCAGAGAACTGAAGTCAGGTTCTGTTTTCACATGCTGTGTGTGTGTGTGTGTGTGTGTGTGTGTGTGTGTGTGTGTGTGTGTGTGTGTGTGTGTGTGTGAGTGAGTGTGTGTGTGTGTGTGTGTGTGTGTGTGTGTGTGTGTGTGTGTGTGTGTGTGTGTGTGTGTGTTGCACTCACCATGATGATGGAGTTGGTCACGGTGGGATTGTGCACGGACCAGGCGGCCATCAGACAGGCCATGGCAGACAGACTGCAGCTCTGTGAAGCTCTCGCTCTGAGGAAACTCAGCCCGGCGCTGGGAAAAGTCTCCGCCCCCTGAGCTATAGCCCCGCCCTAAAGCTGGAGGCCACACCCACTCAGACAGGCCCATGTGAAAATACAGAACACTGATTATTGATCAGGATTTTTATCAATATCTGTCTTGAAAGAGGTGGAAGCTAATTTAATTTCAATGCTGATGCAAATGGTGGCTTTTGATGTGCAAGAGCAGCATTAGCATCGGGGGCTAACACACACGCATCAGATAAAATAATAAAATCGATCCATCTAATATTTAGTTAGTGAGCTATTTGGTCTGTAAACAAAATCTATAAACAATTGAATATGTAATTAACAATTTAAATATTTAGTAAGCTAAATATTTAAATTGAAACCAAATGTTTAGTTAGCGAGATAAACTAAATGTTCAGTTTAGAAAACATTTAGTTTCTGAACTAAATATTAAGAAAGCTAAACATTTAGCTTCTAAGCTAAATGTCATTTGCTAACTAAATAGTTAGCAATATAAATACTTCAAACTAAATATCTATCTTGCTTTCTAAATATTCAGGTTGTCGTTAAATATTTTATCACCTATTTGTCTTCAATCTAAACGTTTAACAAGCTAAATGTTTAATTTGAAACATTGACTTTTAGAGATGAATGACTTACTGCAATTATGATGTTGAAAGTGAACCTGAATTAAACACGATGTTTATTTTGTGCAGCTTAAAGCTGCAGGCTGAAATTTCACCATAAATAACTCAAATTATTGCTGTTAAGTTTCTTCCTGCTCATCAGTTCAATGTGTTTTTATCCTATTTTATTCTCACAGCTCTTAGCTGCAGCTGGAGACGTTTCTCACATTTCAGTCAGAATCAGCAGCGGTCTGATCAACATGCTGACTTCTTTGGTGAGAAAAATAAATGTTTCTTTCAATAAAGTTAATCTTTTTACCTGTTGTGATTTACATCTACCCCAAAACGATGCATATGAAATCTGGTTGACCTTTGATTACTTTAAACTTCTGAGCCTGTAGCGCCCCCCAGAGGTTCACAGGCAGAAAAAGAATCAAAACTCAAAGCCTTTAAACATCACGTTTATTTTCCTTACAAAGCTGCAAAGCCCAACTGAAAAACAACAAAACATAAAACATGTAGAATAAAATAAAGGTTTGGTCGACGTTCAGTTCAGAGACGAAAATGTTCTCTCCACCTGCTCAGGTGTGTAGCCCCGCCCACCGCTGCATGCCTCAGTGTGACTGGGCCTTCTGACCAGGAGATTAAACGAGTCACTTTACAGAAACACATCTTAAACTAAAGTTAAACTGTTGTGGAGGATGACGCTGATTTTATTTACTCTAACAGGAAACTACAGATGAGCTGCTCCAGTCTGAAGAACCGGAACAGGAAGTTCAGGCTGCGAGGAGGAAGGTGAACTCCTCCTCTGCTTCAGTCTTCCTTCCTCCTGGTTGTTGGTTTCAGTTTGACTCCAGGCTTCAGATTCTGCCTGAACCTGCAGGTCGGCTTCAGATTCGGTTTGAGCTGAGGATCAAACCGAATCTGATTTGGAGACCAAACTGAAGCCAGCGCAGCGTCAGCGTCGGCCCAGATCGCGCCGATCCTCCTCATTTCGTCTTCTTCTCCGTGGCCAGCGTGTCATGCAGCTTGGAGACGGAGGCCTCGAACTGGTCCATCACCAGAGTCCCCGACTCGTCGAAGAACGTCGACACGGACTTGGTGAACTCGGCCTCACGCAAGTTCCTGGACTTCCCGTCAGTGAAGGAGACGCGGAGCGAGTACTGGTCATCGAACCTGGAAGAGAGTAAGGGGAAAAGGAGTCAAACCGAGTCTGAAGAAAAAAACACTTCACATCCGTTTTCTACTTAGTTCCTGTTTTCTCAGTTGGTGGAAGAAAACAAGCTTCTTTTGCCACCTGATGGTCCGGTCAGCCCGGTTCTACTGGAACCAGAACATCTGCTCCATCTCCAAATGCTGTGGCTGAGTCAAACCAGCCTGTTCCCCTCCTGGCCTGTGGGGGCGCTGCACCAAGAACCACTGAAGGATACAACACTGAAACCTCTGAAGATGCTGAGAACAACTTCCTGCTTCACCAGATGAAACAAGATGGAGTCGTCAGAGTTTAGTGTTGGAGGATTTCTCTTTAGTCTTTGGCTGAAGCCCAGGAGCCATTTCTGCTGCTAATGCTAGGCTAACACGTCTGTTTTGGTGGAATTCACCCAGAATGCCCTGCACTGTAGTCCACTTCCTGTTTTTGCAGTGGGCTCTGGTCCGCTTGCCGTTCACATATTCAAACCGAAACAGAGTTCACTTCAACCGAAACAACCCCGAGGTGTGGAAGACCAGAGTTAGCGTAGCATTCACACGTCACCAACCGAACTAGACTTTGTAGACAAATAAACTGGAGTTGGACTAAAGCGGACCAAGCAGGGCCGGTGGGAATGAACCAGCAGGTTCTGGTCTAAAGAGCGGGTTGTGTCTGTTTGCTAGTTTTCCATTTCATGCAGCGTGTTGTGCAGTGTTGTGTAGTTTGCAGCACAACGTGCTGTGATGCTGCTGCACTCGGACCGTTTGAGGGAAGACGACAGCTGCCAGATGTGGTCCGGATCCATCCCGGCCGGGTCTTTCTGCATGGCCACCAGGAAGATGTTCTTCTCCTTGTAGGAGGTGTAGAGAGTCAGGATGCCCATCATGATGAAGTACGTGATGAAGGTGAGTTAGGGAACGATCACCGTTTAGCACCATGTTTTAAAGTTTGTGGTAAAACCCGGACCGGAGCAGGCGAAGGATATGAGATGACGCAGCAGGCCAGGACGGGTTTGGACTCGGGGAACGGGTACAGGTAGTCCCAGACCAGCGCCAGCATGGCAAACAGACAGGAGACGGTGCAGATCAGCAGACGTCCGTCCACCAGCTGGAAGTTCTCCACGTAGCCGTACTTCTCCAGCAGCACCTGCAGGGGGCGCCGCAGTCAACGCACAAACAAAAGGAGCAATGGTGAGAAAATGGTGTTTCTATACAAACAAACATTCATTAGCTGCAGCAAAAAAAAGCTGCTGGCTGCCATGACAACAGACCTTTTTCGCTGCATCGTCCAGAGAGTTCTTCACCGCGGCTCCATCCCACTTATCGATCTTCACCGGCTTCTCATCGATCCGCCACTGAAACGACAAACGACCCAGTCAGGATCCCATCCATCCAATCAGGACGCAGACGGGATTCTGACGGTCCAGTCAGGATGCAGATGCACCGCCGCTCATCAGCTGTTGCTCACTGCGGGTCGCATGCAGTGAAACGTCCAACCCGCCGTCCATCAGGGCGTCCATCAGGGCTCTGGCTTAAACCCCGGTGAGTTCGCTTCCTGCGTCTGTGAGGCGTTTCAGAAACCAGCAGCCTGCTTGTCTCATTTCCTGTTTCCTCAACTCATCATCATCAGATCTTGTTCGTTATGAAATTAGTTCAAAGCAGAAACTCTGAGTTTAATGACGCGTCATTCTCTGATCTCAGCACTGAAACATTATTCTGCCAATCAAACGTCTTACTTTATATGTTCACTCGCCTCAGGTCAATTCTCTGATTTAACCAGAGAATTTATCATTCATTTTAGTCGTTTTGTTTATTTTGTCCAAGAGCAGTGTTCAAAATGAACACTGTTTATTTTGAGTGTTGACAGATAATCTACAGGCTTTGGATTAATAAAACCAAACTGTTACAAATCAATTAAGTGACTGATTTACTCTGAAAAGGCTAAAAAGCACAAAGAGGCTTTGTTGGATCTTTTATTGTGGAATCCAAAACACTGAAGTCATGTTATTTTGTTTTGTGAAGTTTCCCCCAGCTACCAGAGGCTGAATCCAAATAAAAGAGAAACATGATCTTATTAAGATCTATTTTAGAAAGATATTTTATTTACCTTTCAAATTATGGTTTTTGAAATGTACTCTTTTACTCTTTAGTCAATAAATAGCATCTCAATTAGTATTTTGACTCATCTGCTGCAGAGGCTGTCATATTTTTAATGAAACGCCAGATAAATTTGATCCTTTTGGGATTCCATATAACTTAATGAAAAACTGACGCAACCTCGCTGCATCGGCCTGATTTCTTAAACGTTGAAACCGATCAATTCCACTGATTATACCTTTGGTGATGATTATTGTCTCTTTGTATATTAGGCCCCCCGTTTCAAAATAAAATTAAATTAGTGCTTTTTTGAATAAAGTCTGGTGTAGAGATTCCTAACAGCTGCGCACAAAGAATTTCAGTGTAACTTGATTGATCCTCGACACAGAAAGAGAACTGGAAGATTTTCTACATTTAGCTGTCACTTCATAAATCTGCAAATAGTTTAATTTCATTTAAATTATTTAAAATGTGATTTTAGCTTCATCTCACCGGAAACCCAACATTAAAACTGTTGTTCTGAGTAAAACCGTAGCGTCGAGATTCGGCTGTTTGAACTATAGCAGAGAATAAAGCCATCACTTCTCACCCAAAATCAGAATAAAACAAAAAAAACGTTACAACTTTAAAACCTTACTTTCTCCAACAGCCCGCTCTTCCCGTTCCGAGCCGCCATCTTTACCCTTCCAAATAAGGAAGTCGTGAGCTGGATCAACCTGATTGGCTCAACAGTTAAGTCCCGTTAGTGCGTCTGCGTAGCTGCGTCATCACGTAAGTTGGACAACCAATGAATCAAACCAGAAATCCATTCGTTACGTTTACCCGCTTCATTACTAAACTCCTGGCAGTTTAAATGTTGCTTATAAGTATTAATTCCAAATAACTGATTGGTGCTGATGACATTTCCGGTTTCTTTGTAATTTATAATAAAAGTTAAGTATTTTTGAATTTGAATGTTGGGAGAAAGGTGACAAATTGACAGTAAAGTTTTATCTTAAATGTAAAAAAAGCCTCTAAAAAAATATTTCACATTTTTAAATTCTACAAATGCTTCCAGAAATGAACAGTATTTTTTGTTATGTTAGGAAAAAAAACACTGAAATTGCAAAAAAATAAAAACAGAAAAAAAACAAAAAAACAAAGGAAATTTAAAATTGCAGTTAACTAGATTTTAAAAAAACATTTAGAAATTTTGCTGACTCATTAAAAAAAACCCACAGATTCCTGTTTCAGGAGGTTTATTTCATTCCTGCAGTTTCTTCTTCTGCTGTTTTACATGATGTACAGAGGAGCTTCCTGGCCAGGATGCAGCTAATTTATGGCAGCTCGTTTTTTAATCCGTTGCAGTTAATCATGAGTTTCATTGAGTGTTAGAGAAGCACCGATTCTCCAGCAGGTCCGTGAGGCCCGGGCTCCACCGCGTTCATCACAGAACCGGAACCGAGTTTGGAGCGAGGCTATGAGCCCAAACAGGAAGCTCTTTCAGCAGCGTTCTGATTGGTTGAGGGGAATACAGAGTTGGGACACGTGACGCAGCTGCTCCTCCAGAACCGATCAGCTGATTATCAGGAGTCAATTGTTGCAGTTTGATTGAATAAAAACAGTGTGTTGATGATCGGAACCGGAATAAAGAACCAGAACCTGCTGTGGTTCTGTCCAGGTTTTGGTTCTCTGCTGGTGTTTGGAAGAAACGTTCCGCCTGGAAAAACTTTCCTTTGGTCTCTTTGCATATGTGAGCGGCCGGAGCCCGACTCATCACAGCTTCTTGCTGATTGGCCGGGCCGTCCTCAAGCCCCGCCTCCGGCGGTACTGGGTGGACCTCCAGGAGCGCAGGAAGTAGCGGTCGGGGCTGGTCCTGTGGACCTCCAGGTCGAACTGTCTCTGCAGTCTGAGGGCGAGCGCTCGGTCCTGCCGCTCCTGCTGGACGGGACACGGCGCCTCCTGCTGGCCGCCGGCCCGGCTCCTCTTTGGCGCCGGGTCCAGAGCCGGGTCCAGAACCGGGTCCAGAGCCGGGTCCAGGTGTTTGGTCTTCTGGTTCCTCTTCTTGCCCCTCCTTGAGGTAGACTGGTTGCAGAGGGTCTCCCACTCCTTCCTGGGACTCAATGAGTCCTTTGGCACAAGTTTTCCGGGTCGGAACCCGGAGTTGTTGCATGGAGAGAACGAGTGTTTCCGTCCGAACGGCGCCGGGCCGCCGCCGTGTTCCGGTGCGGCGCCGGCTGACTCCAAGTCCGGACAGCCTCTGAGGGCGGCGCCGTAGCGGAGGGCCGGGACGCGGATCTTCACCGACTGTTTCTGGAAGCCGTCCAGGTCCGGCGGCTCGAACAGCAGCCGCCTCCTGTTGGCCAGCGCCAAGGCGCCGCGGTGCTGCGGCGCCTTGGAGGCTCCGCCCCCTTCGGCCTCGGGGGCCGGGCTTGTGAGCGTGGCCCTGGAGCTGACCTTCAGCCCCTGCCGGTCCAGCTCGATCTGCCGCCACTTCTGCAGGACGGCCGGGCTCGCCTCGTAGCTGGTGGCCTTCTGCAGGCTGCGGCTCAGGTTGCGCGGCGTCGCCTTGATGACCGTCGGCTCCAGCAGGCGGCCGTCGGGCAGCCGCTTGGGCGGCGTGCACGGCGAGCAGACGATGGGCTTGAAGTGGTTGAGCTCCTCTGAGATGCTGTCGTTGCTCTCGGGGCTGATGGAGCGCTCGGCGCGGGCCGGCGGCGGCGGCAGGCCCAGAGGGGCCGATGACGTCAGCACCGCCCTCCAGGTGAGCCGGCGATCCGGCGCCGTGATGGGCGCCGAGATGGAGCGGCTGTTCTCTGACGACAGCAGGATGCCGGCCGCCGAGCTGTGGCTGATGCCCACCTGCAGGACGTGACGGACAACGTTACTGCGGCTTCAACGCAAAGTTTTTAAATTAATCTGACATCATGACGGGAAAAAGACATGAAGGAAACTTTTTGTTGCTCTTGGCAGCAACTTTGTGCTGCTCACTTAATGAAAATGGGACATGGCTCTCCAGCTACCTAGTACCTAGCTAGCTAGCTAAAGAGCTGTATGCTTCCTGCTAATGGCTTGCTTGTGTTGCTTGCTGGCTATCAAGAAGTTAGCATTAGCAGCTTGGTAGCATTAGCAGCTTGGTAGCATTAGCAGCTTGGTAGCATTAGCAGCTTGGTAGCATTAGCAGCTTGGTAGCATCAGCAGCTTGGTAGCATTAGCAGTTTGGTAGCATCAGCAGCTTGGTAGCATTAGCAGCTTGGTAGCATTAGCAGCTTGGTAGCATTAGCAGCTTGGTAGCATTAGCAGCTTGGTAGCATTAGCAGCTTGGTAGCATTAGCAGCTTGGTAGCATTAGCAGCTTGGTAGCATTAGCAGCTTGGTAGCATTAGCAGTTTGGTAGCATTAGCAGCTTGGTAGCATTAGCAGCTTGGTAGCATCAGCAGCTTGGTAGCATTAGCAGCTTGGTAGCATTAGCAGTTTGGTAGCATCAGCAGCTTGGTAGCATCAGCAGCTTGGTAGCATTAGCAGTTTGGTAGCATCAGCAGCTTGGTAGCATCAGCAGCTTGGTAGCATTAGCAGCTTGGTAGCATTAGCAGTTTGGTAGCATTAGCAGCTTGGTAGCATTAGCAGTTTGGTAGCATTAACAGTTTGGTAGCATCAGCAGCTTGGTAGCATTAGCAGCTTGGTAGCATTAGCAGTTTGGTAGCATTAGCAGCTTGGTAGCATTAGCAGCTTGGTAGCATCAGCAGCTTGGTAGCATTAGCAGCTTGGTAGCATTAGCAGCTTGGTAGCATTAGCTCTGAGTCGGAGCTCAGACAGTGAAGACGTTTGTGAGACTCAAAGTTTTGACTTATAGAAAGTTCTGTGAAAAGAAACTCGTATAGAAAACAAGAGATTAAATAATAATCCCACCACAACACGGCTTATTTAGGGCCAAGTTGAATTTTATGATGATTTTAAAACAATTATGAGTAAAATTTAAGACCTTTATCTCGATAAAGATTCATAAGAGAAATGGAACAAAACTGTCGTATTTAGAGCCAAATTACATTTTGTTAATGAATTTAAGATTTTTTTATGAGACTTTAAGGATTTGCTGACAGACGGGTCAGAACCCGTCCTGAATACAAACATGGACCGATTTACTGTCCGGCGGTTCTGATCCGACCCACCTGCTCCATGACGGCCGCTGGCGGGACGATCGCCTTCATCTTCCCTCCCCGGTCCTCCATGGGGTCGGTGCAGCTCCGACTCCTCCGGGAACCGCTGAGGAGCAAACAGAAGGTCAAAGGTCGGACTCCAGGCACGCCGCCGTGTCAGGCCGCTCCGCTCACCTGCTGACGGCTGAGGAGTTCTTGGTTTTCCTGATGAAGGCGGAGATGTTCCGGATCCTCCTGCTGATGGGCTCCTCGTTCTCAGAGTCGGACAGAACCCCCTGGGAAGAGCGGCGGGTTGAGCAACAGAACAGGAAGGATGGGCGGGTTCTGGATCCGTTGGACTCACCGGCTCCACGGCGCGTCTCGCCGACCCGAATTCATCCTTCCCCATCAGGCAGGTCCACCTCCGGATCTCCTCCCGGTCGTCGGACGCCAGCAGCTGGACAGGAAGAGGCGGGACAGATTCCTGACCATATTCGGGATGCAGAGACTTCCTGAAGGCTCCCAGACTCACCTTGAGCTTCGCAGCCGGAGCCGCAGGAGCGTCTGCAGACTTCGTCAGGGTCGGACAGACGAAGACGCCTGCGAGAAAAATAGAAACAGAGACGCTGTCAGAACCAGAGATCCAACAGGATCACGACATTTAAAGGGGCGGTGACATGGAAAATCACCTCCTTGAGCTAAATTTATTCCCTCATCATAAACATGACTGTTGCCTTGATTCCTTCCTGTATAAAACATTGTTAAAGGGTTAAAAGACGAGCCATGTTGTGATAACGTTCTGAAGGCGGAGCTTCAGAAAGAGCAGGAGCTTCTTAAAGTGACAGGGCCCAGTTTCAAGGCATTACTTTGCAAAGTTAAAGTTCTCTTATGTCATATTTGATTGTAACAATGTTGCCATTGAAGATAACATGAGGAGGTTTGGAAACTGCAGCTCTGAGGAGGAGCTGCGCCTCGAAGGCGGGGCTAAGTCCACCCAGCAGAATGGTTGCCATCGAGATGAAAGGATTACATGCATGAAAGCATCTCAGCAAAACTCCAGCTTTGTTCATGATGTGGGAATAACATCCTAACACAATGTAACGCCCAAAAAGTTTTGCCCCTTTAAAAGCCACAATCGGGCAGAAAACTGAGTTTTTACCTTAAATTAAATGTTTTATCAGACATAATGACTTTATAATGTATGAATAATATATTATTAATGTATCGTCCGTGAAGCATAACTAAAATACAGCACAAGAAAAACCAAATCTTGTCATCGCAGCTGTTAAACTAAAGGCTAATTATTATTTATTTAAATTAGGAAACATTTTCCTTATTCTGAGACATTTAAAGATTCAGCTCCTGTTTCCAGGTCTTACCTCCTCCAGTAACTGGGACTAGAACTCCCACCACAAAGTCCCAGCAGAGCAATTCAAAATGACTGGAGTACAGAGTGCAGTAGTACAGTAACTGAGCTCCTCCTGTGGCTACATGTCTGGACAAGTTCTCCTATGATGCAGACTAAACGGACCGGGCCAGAACCGGTCAGAACCCGGTCCACTGCTGCTCTTTTCACTGTAAATTCCTGCCGTTTATTAAACCAACTCCATTAAAGTTCCGAATAAATGGGTTCATTCCCAGTTCTTTTCCAGCAGCTCTTCAGAGAACCGAACCCCGGAGCCGGACCGGGTTCCGCGCCCTGTGCGCTGCTCTCTCCCCCTTAACAGCCTCACCTCTGCGGCTCTCGCCGTCCCTCTTTCCCGCTCTGCTGCCGCCTCTCTCGGGGTCACTTCTTCTCCGGATTCGCTCCTCTCTGCTCGGGACTCTCCGGGCATGGCACCGGGAACAGGCCGTCCCGGACCCGGACCGGCTCTCTGAGCAAGCCGAGCACTTCTCCGGCAGGCCGGACCCGGAGCGGCACCGGGCGGCTGCTGGCGGGCCGGGCCGTGACCGGGAGGAGTCTGCGGCGGTACCGGCCTGACTGGATCGCTGTTCGGCGAACCCTGCGGTCGCCATCTTGTCTCTCAGGTCCGCTCCGAAAACAAACCCCGCCCCCTGCCGAAAACAGCGCGAGCGTGCACTGGACGCGCGCGCAGCCCGCCAACCGAGGAGCCGCGACACAGCGGCGCGAGACCACTGTGGCGGGAGTCAGAATTTTCAAAATAAAAGCACAAATTCACAACATAATATTCATTTTATTTGAATAGTCACAATAATCAATTACTAATTCAATCAGATATCAGGTGTTTCTCTGAAGCAGAGAAACAATATGGTGTAGTCATTTTTCCAAGCGGCGTAAATGTCTCTAAAATCAGTAAATATTGATTATTGGTTTGTGATATCGGTGCGTTCCTGAATGAAACCAGAGTGCTGGAGGATATATCTTTGAATTGCTCTTTTATGTTTTTGATTCATTTAAAGCCATGTAAACGTGACGGAGCTCCATCTATAATTCACAATTGAACAGCTTTATTGTGAAGGCCTATGTGTGTTTCCGGTTGAAAGTGCGGCTCTAAAGCGGAAACCCACGCGGATTCCACAGCCGACAGATAGAGGATTTGGGTGAGCCCTCGGTGACGTTGACAGGTGAGGTTTGAGGTTCACCTGCTGCTTTGACCGGACCAGAACCGAGCTTCTAGTTCTGCAGCTCGGAGAATCAGAGTTTCCTCCGGAAGCAGCTCTTTCCTGACTGCAGCCGGTGAAACCAACCAGCCGAACTCAGTGTGAGGTTCTGCAGGTTAGATTGGACCTTTTTGTTCTCACTGCAGGTTCTGGACCGGTACGGTACCGAGAAAGTCTGAAAAAGAGTAGAATCTCAGGAGGATTCTGTATGCGCCCTTCACGCTGAATGAATTAAAGCTGCAGGAACTTGACCCGGAAATGTTCCCTGCTCTTCCTGATAAAACATGTCAGAATATTTAGAAGAATGCTGAGATGACCCGTTTCTGTTCACATGAGTCAAACCTCTGAACTTGATGGTTCTGCCTGATTTGATCCCGTTGCAGTTCTGGATGCAGACCGCCAGGCCCCTGGTGGAGGTGGTCCGTCTGGGCCTGGTGTCCTATCAGGAGGGTCTGAGGCTGCAGCAGGTCTACATTGACCGGCACCGGTCCGGTCCGGCCCATACGCTGCTGCTCTGCCAGCACTCACCTGTCTACACCACTGGGATCCGGCACAAACCGTATCCGGGTCCAGTACTGGACCGGCTCCGGCTGCTTGGGGCCGACGTCCACCACGCCAACAGAGGCGGACTCATCACCTTCCATGGACCGGGCCAGCTGGTCTGCTACCCGGTGCTGAACCTGGGGAGCTTCAAGAAGGTCGGACCTGAGCGGCCTGAGATCCGATGGCTCTGTGGTTCTGGGTGTAAAGCGGGTTCTGTTTCTTCAGAGTGTCCGTTGGTACGTGGGCCAGCTGGAGAAGACGGTCATCGCGCTCTGCGGCAGGTTCGGTGTGGAAGCAGCGACGTCTCCTCACACTGGAGTCTGGGTTGGAGACAACAAGATCTGCGCCATCGGTGCGATGCAACCATATATAATTATTTCTGTAAATGTTATTTTATTAGGGGTTGCTAGCATTTTCCAGAAGGGGCCTGGGCCCCCCAGGTCCTCCTGGTGGGGTTGCCACTGTCTGCATGATGATTAAGTGTTAAAACAATACCGTTGAATTCCCGGAAATCCTCCAGGCCACTAGGGGGAGTCTGGAGTCCATCGCATTACATTGACTGCATGTTTGAAATAAACATGACATAAAAGGCAACTTTTCTCTTTTTTCTGTCTGAGTCTCTGGTTCTGTGTAGTTGGTGGTCGGCTCCCCTAGTGGTCTGGAGGACTTCTGTTTTAGGGATCCCGCTTGCAGGATTTTATATGTGCTGCTGTTTCTGCAGTTGCATTTTTTTTTCTTTTACATTTTTCTGTTGTTGGGTGTTATAGAGAATTTAGCCATTGGAGACACGATAACATGCTGTCAGCCTCCAGAGTTTGTCAGATCGGAACAGAACTGAGTTCAGAGAACTGAAGGCCGTGATGAATGCTGTGAGCTGCAGGGTTGAGCTGTTACCTCAGTGACATTTAGTAACGTCATCTGACCTTCAAGTCAAATCAATTCTGCTACATTTGTGCTGGTTGGTGCTGCAAGAAATGGTTTGTGCTGCTTTTGTTTGGAAGTCATTTTATATGATTTCGTAAATGTGGGAGGGACTGGTTGAATGATAGCAGGATATGAACATTTTGGCTACACAAACATTTGAACACCAACGTAATCTGACTTTGTGAAAGTGAAATGATAGCGGCACAAACACTTGACACCAACTTGGTTTTAATTAAAGAAGGGGGTGGGGAGGCAACTTCACTCAGATTCTGTTGCCCCGCTGCCTGATCTGATGGTCCATTTGCCCCGTAACCAGCTGGTTCGTGGTTTATTCTCCATCTTGGTTCTCCTGTCCTCGGTCCTTGCAGAGCCGATGGAAGCGCCTCAGTCTGACGGGTGTTTGTGTCCCCAGGAATCCACTGCGGCCGCTACGTCACGTCTCACGGCTTGGCTCTGAACTGCAACACGGACCTGTCGTGGTTCCACCACATTGTGCCGTGTGGGATCGAAGGCAAAGGCGTGACGTCTCTGAGCAGAGAGCTGCAGAGAGAGGTCAGCGTGGAGGAAGCCGTGCCTCACCTGCTGGACGCCTTCAGGGAGCAGTTCAGCTGCCGGCTGACGGAAACGCCAGAACCCGACCGGAACGGCGGCGCGTCGTCTGCGTAGAAACTGTTTCACTCATGATGCCTTTTTTTCTCCACTGACAAGAAAACATTTTTAAGAATCAGGAACACTAAAGCTGTGAATAATTTCTCTTTTGTAAATATAAAATAAAGATCAAAGTGATCAGATGTTGAGCCTGTTTGATTCAGAACCAGAGACAAAACCTGCTTGTTTTCTCCAAATAAATAATTTAGTATGTGGAAACATAATATCTTTTGATTCAGTCTTCAGAGTTTATATCTGAGTGTTTTGTGTTGAAAGGAGCCATCAGAGTTTCACTGGGATCAGGAAAAGGGCAGCTAATATTTCTGCAGACCCCACACATCCTGGACACAAACTGATTAGACTTTCACATTCAGCTCTGTGCTACAGACGCGGTTTCTCCCTCCAGAATGTCTCTGATGGACACTTAACAGACTGATAAAGGGAATATTTCCTCTAATTAAACCGAGGAAAAATACTGGAAAATATACAAAAAAAATTTTTTTTAAATATTTTATCCTTTTTATACATTTTAAATGTATTCAAAGACAAGATGAGAGTCTAATTCCTTGCCTGTCTGTACAAAGTTTGTGAATAATAATGATTCTATTTTATTGTGAAAGGATCCAGTTCAGTTTCAGTTTTGTCTGACCGTTTGTCTGGCGGGAGTTGGGCTTATGGTATCTGATTCAAAGAACATAACAAACCTTTGGCCAGTTCTAGATCAGAATCCAATAATATTGGTTATTATACTTATTTCTACAAATATTGCATATAATTGAATAGTTTCAGATCAGTGAGACCTTTATTCTACTCATGAAATGTTTTTAGTATTTTCACCAAATGATTATAAAATATGAATAATCCAGGTAGTTCTGATTATTTTGCATTATAATCCAGATTATTTTAAAACATTAGAACGGTCCTTTAATTTTACTACAAACCGGAAGCCAACTTCATCCGAGGTGCTAACAGCGGCTAGCTGCGGCTAAGGGCTCGTTAGGTGGGACTCAGTGCAGCAGCAGCAGAGACAGCGAGCTGCAGGGGAAAAGGCAGCAGAGACCAGACACCCGGCAAACACTGCGGCTGTTGCCTCCAGATGGCCGAGCAGTAATCAGCCCGCCCGGTCCGTCAGCATGGAGGACACCGCGGGAACCGGAGGGAACGGGAACCAGAACGCGAACCTGGGGCAGCGGAGAACCGGGGAGCCGCAGCTGGACGAGGCGGTGCAGCAGTGGCTGGACTGGGACCGGGTGAGTGGTTGGCTTGGGTTAGCCTGGCAGCGGTGACCGTTACCGGGAGTTTCCCTGGACACACACACACATTTACCGGTTTTTCTCACATAAACGAGCTGAAAACACAAAGAGGATTAAAAGGGACTGGAGCAGCAACATCTGATGCCTCCTGCAAACATCGGCGCGTTTATTTTCTAAAATAGAAACACTGTGAGTAAAAACTCCATTTGGTGTTTGTTTAGTGCGTTTTGATAAGATGTTAAGAAAGATGAGATCACTGTTGAACGGCCATTCCTGATCTGAAACAATGTATCCCGAATTTCTCCTCGGATCAGGTTCAGACAGAACTGCTGGTTCTGCTTGTTTCAGTCTGTGGGGGAATAAAGCTAAACCTCATCAGGGTCAGTGGGAGCAGCAGACTAAACATTGTGTGGATTATCAGGTAGCAGCATGACTACGGCCCAGAGTTTGGATTATTACCATCCTGCAGGAAAAGCCTGGAACCATCAGACTGAGAGCTGGGTTATTGTGATGACTTCCTGCTGCATGTCCAGGTTGTCTGTCTGTCGGAGGACGTCAGGTCTGCAGAGGGTCCAGTCAAAATAAATCAGCATCACTTTCATGTTCTTTAATCTCAAACATTACAGCAGGCCTAAATCGTTTAAATGAAATAAAAGCAGTTGTTGCTATTAAAGCTGCAGAATGTAATTTACAAAACAAAAACATTTACATATTAGACTCTCATCATGTCCTGACGGTGTAATATGAGACAGATAATCTGTGATAACATCCACCGACAGGGCGGAGGAGGGGCTTAGCGCTGTAAGTCAAACTCGCTGCTCAATGAGTTAATGGTACAAAAAATCATTTGTCTACGTAACCAGTGGCCAAGCTAACAACACAAGGATGATTGACAATCAGAGCTCCTCCAGGCTCTGATTGGCTGTTTGCAGTTAGCGCTAGGTAAAGGCAGAGCAGAACAATTTATTTATTTTTTCCACAAATTATGTTTCATACTTTACAGTCACCACATAGTGACTGTTTCAACAAATATCTAACAAAATATGTTTTTTTTTAAAATTGACATACTTTAATCCAGATTATGAAATGAGACCAAATTAAACTGCTGATTTATTCCCTGATGTCCAGCCGGCCAGTCAGAGCTCTGTGGGTTAAAGGTCACCATGACCTGCTCTGTAAATGTCAGCAGCTGGGAAAAGCTTCCCTCATGTTCAGATTTCTATCTTTATCCTCGGAGCTGAAACACGCCAATAAAAGCCAATCAGAAAGGAAGCGGTCTGAAACCAGAACCAGATCACTACTGGTTTGGATCCAGCTCAGGCCACTTAAACTAAACTGGTCAGAACATTATTCTGAACTCGGCGTCATCGGTCTGTTGGAATCAGCAGTTTGTGTTCGTTTTCCGTAGAACAAATGGACTCGGGCTCAGGTGGAGTCTCTGGTGGCGGCGGGTCGCCTGGAGGACCTGCGGTCCAGACTCTGCAGCCGGATGAGCTTCGGTACCGCCGGACTCAGAGCACCGATGGGAGCCGGATTCAACCGGATCAACGACCTCACAGTCATCCAGTCCTCACAGGTTTCTCACCAGTTCATACACCAGTCCAGTCAGGCTGCAGACCAGTAAAACCAACCCAGTCAGGGACCAGACCAGTTACTACACCATTAAGGACTGTGTCATACTGGTTGCAGACCAGTATATCTGCTCCCATTCCTGTCCATCTGACCAGTTGCTCGCCCCTTTCAGGGCCTTTATGCATACCTGTGCAGGTGTTTTGCTGACCTCGGCAGCCGGGGCGTCGTCGTTGGATACGACACCAGAGGTCAGGAGGAGAGCGGCTGCAGCAGTCAGAGGTGAACAGCAGGAACTCTCGACTTGGTTTTGTTTCCAGGGATTTGATACAGAGATGGAATGGCACCCAGACAGGAAGTGTGACAGGAAGTCCGTCCCCTGGACGCTTCCTGAGCCAGGTCTCTGTTTGTGCGCCGCAGGCTGGCCAAGCTGACGGCTGCAGTGATGCTCAGCAGAGACGTTCCTGTCCATCTCTTCTCCTCGTTTGTCCCGACTCCTTATGTGGTGAGAAAGCGCGATGACATCACTTCCTGTAGTCACTGTTAAAGGAATATTCTGCTGTTTAAACAGGTCCATGGTGCATAAACAGTAGCAGTCTGAGCGCGCTCAGTTTGATCCATTCTCTAATACTGTGCTGATAAAAAGTTTTCACCTCCTTAGAGGTTTTATCTTTATAACACATTTACAAATCAATCACAATCAACATAATTTTTTGAAGTGAATTAAAAATGTGCAATATAAAATAAATGATGACCTTTTTAGTGAGTATTTAGTCTGGACTTCTGTTGAATCAGATCAATCAGTTAAATACTTATTTCATGTTACATATTTTTATTTATTTAACATTATTTTGTATAAATCAGATTTTGCTTTGACATTAAATGTTGTTTTTTATTGAAAAAAACAAAATGTTGTTGATCTTGACTGATTTATAAAGGCAATAAAAAGGTAAAACGTCCAGGAAGGTGAATAAATCTTTAGGTACTTTATGTTGAAATATCCGTAATAAATGTTCCTGCTGTTACTAAATGTGTGGGTTGGTATAAATTAGCTTTGTTTGGAGTTTTTTTTGTTTCTTCTACTGGTGTAAAACATCTGATGTGAAATTAGCATCTCAGATCAGATGCTGAGGAATTAGATTCTCTCCTGCAAAAACAGGAAGTCTTCTGTAAGCTGTGGGAACGTTCTCTTTACCAAACTTTCCACGTTTTGTTTCCCAGCCTTACGCTGTGAAGAGACTGGGAGCCGCATCTGGAGTGATGATCACTGCGTCACACAATCCCAAAGAGGACAATGGTTACAAGGTCAGACTGACGGATCGCTCAAACCAAACACAACCTCCTGCTGCGCTCATCCGGTCCCAAGAGTCTGTCCTGAACAGAAACCTTTAGATGTGGCTTAATGAATCCGTCTGATCCGGATCCAGAACCTCATGCTCTGTGGATCTGAACCATCTGGAGTTCCAGCGTGTTTCTGTCTCCCCCTGCAGGTGTACTGGTGTAGCGGCGCTCAGATTGCCTCCCCTCATGATAAGGAGGTGTTGCGCTGTATAGAGGAGCAGCTGGAGCCCTGGAGCGCCTCCTGCTGGGACGAGGAGCTGGTGGACCGCAGTTCACTGAGGACCGACCCCCTGACCCAGATCAATAGCTGCTATATGGACGATCTAACTTCCCTCTGCTTCCACAGGTAACGTCCTGTTTCCTCCCTCTGTTTTTCCCCAATAACTTCCTGTTCTCTCCCTATTTCCTCTGCTAACTTCCTTAGCAGAACCCTTGAAGCCGTTCTGTGTTTTCCAGAGATCTGAACAGAAGCTGCACGTTAAAGTTCGTCCACTCGTCCTTCCATGGAGTCGGTCACGACTTTGTCCAGCAGGCCTTCCAGGTGTTTGGCTTCGCCTCGCCCGTTCCCGTCCCTGAGCAGAAAGACCCCGACCCAAACTTCTCCTCTGTTCGCTGCCCAAACCCAGAGGAGGGAGAGTCTGTCCTGGTAATCTGGATCTCTGTGGAGTCAGAACTTCTTGGGTTTGTTCCATGTTTATTATCCTCCTCTGTTTTCCAGGAACTCTCACTCCTCCTGGCTGAGCGGGAAAACGCTCGGATCGTCCTAGCAACTGACCCCGACGCTGACCGGTTGGCCGTGGCCGAGCGATCTGATGGGTATGTGACGCTCACTGCAGTTAGACCCCCATCCTGCAGGGGAAGTCTAGCTGGATTCACCCAGCAGGTTATTTGGGTCTGCTTTGAGTTGCAGGTGTGGATGGAAGGTGTTCTCAGGAAACGAGTTGGCTGCCCTGTTGGGATGGTGGATGTTCTTCAACTGGAAGGAGAGCCATCCAGACCCAGCGGACACCAACAGCGTCTACATGTTGGCCACCACTGTGTCGTCCAAGATCCTGCAGGCCTTCGCTCGCATCGAGGGCTTCCACTTTGAGGTCAGTAAAAGCTGAAGGCGACTTGTTCATCTGACGGATCTCTGCAGAAACAAACTTGTGACATCTGTTCTCCAACAGGAAACTCTTCCTGGCTTCAAGTGGATCGGGAACAGAATCCATGAACTCTCCAAAACCGGAAACAAAGTCATATTTGCCTTCGAAGAGTCTATAGGTGAGACCTTTGATGGTCTGCTGTCCATTTCAGCCTCTCTGTCTCTGTGTGGCTCCCAGAATCGTCGTTGGTCCAATCAGAACCAAGACCCTGATAATCAGTGGTGGCCACAGATCAATACACTTGCACTAAATGCAAGTGGCAGCTCACTGCTACCACTAGTTGATGAGTGACTGTTATTGCGTTCTGTTGCTAAATGCATTACGACCAAGCTGTGATGTAAAGCCTGATTCACATAGCAAGATTTTCCACTGCCAACAATCTGAAGAGACATCCTTGCCATGTGTTCAGAGGGATCTTGTCCGCTCAGAAGGACATCAGGACTTCTCCGATCTAAAAGCGTGGATATTCAACATGTTGAATTGTCTGGGCTCGATAAGCAAATCAGCTTCCATGGTGCAACAGAAAGTCCAGTGGAAGTTGGAGATCATCCAAGACAGTCGCTGTTAAATATCGTCCACTAACTTTCGCCATTGCTTCTTCCTTGTCGACCATGTTTGTTTATCAGTTTGTGTGTCTGAAGACCACACACTGTATAACCAGACCTTTTATAGCGATGGTCTTTTATCACCATGTGGCCTCTCAGGTTTTGAAAATCACATGACAATTTTAATTCTTGCCATTTGAACCCAGGATAACACAATATTTCATTTCAGTTCCATCTTTGAGTCCAACTGACTCAACTTGTAGTTGCATTAATCCGTCTGTAAGTGGCACTATAAACACTGTGCTTCTTTTCTAGGATCTAATTTAAAGACATTTCCTTTTTTTTAAGCCACACTTACAAAGAAAATTTTTGTGACTCAAAATTTAATTATTTAAATGTTACCAGCCATGTTCTGATTTTCATTAAATTAAAAAAATTAAGTAAGAAGCCTAACAAGCTGAAGTGGTGACACCTACTGGCAGATTAGCAGAACTACAACTCAGAACAGGCTTCTACATAAAGTCTCTTCTGGCTTCTCTTTATGTTTCATTCTGTGCACAAAAAGATGTGTTCAAACTGTAAAACAATGACTCAGTCAAAGTTGCTGTCTGCAGGTTTCCTCTGTGGCAGCATTGTTCCTGAGAAAGATGGCGTCAGTGCGGCCGTCGTCGTGGCCGAAATGGCGGCATACCTGCAGACCAGGAAACTGAGTCTGAACCAGCAGCTTCAAAACATCTTCCGGACGTAAGAGACTGTAGGATGCAGCAGGTTGGGGGGCTGAGGTGTAAAAACACAAGGTTTGGTTTACCAGAACGTACTGCCGTTTCGCCACCAGATGGTGGCAAAGAGCAACAGCTCTGATCGCAGTTCAGTCTTCAGGCACTGAGATCCGCCTCTGCAACATAAACATGAACAGGGTTTCAAAGCAGTGAGAAAATTACCTGAAAATTGACAAACATTTAAAAAATTTACTAAATTACACATGGAATATTTCTTTTTAAGGAACAGAATTATAATAGCAAGTATGAGTGAAATTCATATTTGACATTAACCTGAACCCTTTATACTTGAGAAACTCAAGTATAAAGGTTTAAGAAAGTGCTTATCTTTGTTAAATGTAACTTTATTTTGACTCTGAAGTTGGTTGTTCTGTTTGATGGCTGGTTTGAGACGTTGGTGTTCGAGGTCCGCTTTATTCTTTTATTTTGACAGTGTAGTTTTTGTCACTTCCTGTGTACAGGTACGGTTATCACATGTCCAAGACCTCGTATGTCACCTGTAACGATCCCCCCACCATCCAGAGGATCTTCAGCCGGATCAGGAACTTTGCCGGAGATGACTTGTACCCAAAGGCGTGCGGTGGCATTCAGATTGTCCATGTCAGGGACGTAACCACAGGATACGACAGCAGCCGGCCCGACCTCAGATCAGTGAGAGCAGCTCTTCTTCTTCCATTGTGGATGGAGGTTCTGATATTATCCTGGTTCCTGGAGTCGGTGTTCATTGCGAGTTTTACAATTTACAAGTCAATTTTTTCCTAAAATCAGCTCAGTTCAAACCTCAGTATGATAAAAATGCTGTGGTTGGACCTTCACAGATTGCTGCAGAACCATTAAATACGGGTCACTAAGGTCTCTGCTTCAGTACTGCTGAATCCCAAAGATGGATCAGCAGGAGTGCATGGTAAAGAGCAGCAACGGGCTCTGAAGTGTCTGAAGTGAGACACTCCTAAACTAAAGTAATAGTTTTCTGCCATAAGTTTTTCCTGCTTTCAGACTGAAAATGTGTGCAGAAAAATTCCCCCATGAAGCAACATTAGACTAGAGCCGGGGTGTCAACATCCAGTCCTGGAGGCCCCCTGGAGGCCCCCCTGGAGGCCCCCTGGAGGCCCCCCTGGAGGCCCCCTGGAGGCCCCCCTGGAGGCCCCCTGGAGGCCCGCTGGAGGCCCCCTGGAGGCCTGCTGGAGGTCCCCTGGAGGCCCCCTGGAGGCCCCCTGGAGGCCCCCTGGAGGCCCCCCTGGAGGCCCCCTGGAGGCCCCCCTGGAGGCCCCCTGGAGGCCCCCTGGAGGCCCCCCTGGAGGCCCCCTGGAGGCCCCCTGGAGGTCCGCTGGAGGCCCCCTGGAGGCCCCCTGGAGGCCCGCTGGAGGTCCGCTGGAGGCCCCCTGGAGGCCCGCTGGAGGCCCGCTGGAGGCCCCCTGGAGGCCCCCTGGAGGCCCCCTGGAGGCCCGCTGGAGGCCCCCTGGAGGCCCCCTGGAGGCCCCCCTGGAGGCCCCCCTGGAGGCCCGCTGGAGGCCCCCTGGAGGTCCGCTGGAGGCCCCCTGGAGGTCCGCTGGAGGCCCCCCTGGAGGTCCGCTGGAGGCCCGCTGTCCTGCAACTTTTAGATGTGGCTCTGCTGCAGCTGAATAGAATAATTAGGTCATTAAGGCTCTGGAGTACCAGGAGGAGGTAATTAAGCCATTTCATTCCTGTGTTTTGTACCTGTGGCACATAGAAAAGCTGCAGGACAGCGGCCCTCCAGGACTGGAGTTTGACATTCCTGGACTTGACTGAGTTTCTGGTGCTGAAGGAAGTTCTGTTGGGTCATGGGGTGTTCTCGGATTTTAACTCAGTTTCACCAGAAAACAACAACCAGGCAGAATCTGTTGGTTGTTTTTGAAGTACTTTGAGAACCCGGTTCTGAAAGAGGTTGGACTCTTCTTTGGTATGACGTCCTAAAGCCTTGTCTGGACTCAGTGAAGCTCCGTCTCAGATTCTTCAGTTCTGATCTGAGGTGGTTCTGAGTAAACTTCCAGGAAGTTGAATCTGAAGCAGGAAGCTGTTTCCTGTAACTCTCGATTCCTCCGACAGGTGCTTCCTGTTTCCAGGAGCAGTCAGATGATCACCTTCACGCTGCAGAACGGCGTCGTGGCAACGCTGCGGACCAGCGGCACCGAGCCAAAGATCAAGTATTACACCGAGTTCTGCGCTGCACCGGGACAAAGGTCAGCTGAGGATTTATGTCATCACAGATGTGGGCGGGGCCTCTGTGACATCACTGATGTCTCTCCGTCCTGCAGCGACGTGTCCCAGCTGGAGGACGAACTCCGGAAGGTGACGGACGCTCTACTGGACGAGTTCCTAGAACCCGACAAGAACCACCTGGTCCGCCGCTCCGTCTAGCCCCGCCTCCTACTTCCTGTGGAGAGGTCACTTCTTGCAGCTGCTTCCTGTCCTCTGATTGGCCGACAGCTGATCAGCTGTCACTGCAGAAAAAGTTATAGAGGTTTATTTATGCTTAAAGAGAAACTCAAATGTTTCATTTAAAAGATTATTTTATTTTTTTAGCTTTTGAAAAAAAAGCACAAAAAAAATTCAGCTGGAGATTATTAGGCCAAGATTTTCCAGGTTATAAAACAATTAAATTTTCTATAAATGTTCGTTACTTTAAGATTTCTGATGTTTTGTGAAGAGGAAAATGAAAGTTTCTTTTGCAGTTAATATCAAACCAAAAACACAAACCAGCTGAAACAGTTTTTGCTCTAGAATTGAATTTCTGTTCAAAACTTTCTGCAGACTCGTCAGAAATCGTTTCAGTTTTCAGAAAATGGCTGAAAAGTTTTCCTGCTTTGATTTACTGTTGATCAACATTAAAATAGAGAAAAGGAAAACAAAAAATCCAAAGAAATTGAACCACTTGATCTGATTGCATTTGATGACTTACTCTGGTGCATTCTGGGATTTTAGTGCGAGAATAAATATTTCCTGTCTTTTGCTGCTGAAATAAAATTTTGTTCTTTTCTGATAGTAAAACTAAAACCAGATTTTTTTCCCCATCCCTGATCATATTTTAATTTTTTCCACATGAATCGTGAGAAACCAGTTTGATTTTTGAACTTTAAGTTCCAGTAAAAACAGCAGAATGTTCCTTTATCAGTGACTAAAGCTTTATCTAGATGTGGATAGGTTGTGTATTTTTCTACTGGCAGAGGTGCAAATATATTTATGAGGACTGAATTTCTGTTGCTTTGAGATGCTGTTGACTTTTATTTTGGTAAAGGTTCAGCTTCCTGTTGCAATTTCAACAGGAAGCTGAATGTGTTCCTCTGAACTACAATAAAATAAAAAACTTGTTTGTTCCTTTGTGTTTATTAGGTAACCATCTTTCTTTCAAGATGGTTACCTGAAAATTAATGAGTTCAACAGACAAATCAACCCAGAACAAGTTGGAGTTCAGTATAAACTGTAAATATTAAATAAGCCAGACTTATTCAAGAGGAGTTTGACAATTGGACTAAATTACTTTTTGACTAATGCAGACACCTGAAATATGTAAAGATTATGGTATAAAATAACCCAGAATGATCAGTGCAATATTGGAATCCAGTACAGAAATCCACACCGAAACACCAAGAATTGTAGTAAAGAGCATTGTTGGTGAGGCACAATCAGTCCAAATTAATGAATGTTTGTGAATATTAATACAGCACAAACATGACATGTGTTCATAAACATTTCATAAGCAAAAGAGAAAACTTGCATTATTTGAGAGGCATGTTTATTACTATTATTTCAAAGTTCCTTCTACAGAATTCCAAATAAAATCTGGATCAATGCGCTGAAATTACAGTTCACTTTTTTACATGAAACAAGTTTACATAGTTCCAGATACACTCATGGTTGTCTGGAAATATTTTTAGGAGATTTAAGTCAAAGTATGAACTTTTAATAAACTGTTGAAAATATATTAAATACTTCGTACATCCAAAGCGCATCGTGATGGGAACATCTTTGCGGAGTTTGATTTTATTTCAAGAAATCTGTATGAAGGCTCTGTGGTCTGAAGTTGATCCAGAGGCTGATTCGGGTCCTGATCTGCTTCAGGTTCATGCCATAGATAATGGGGTTGATGATGGGCGGCACTACGAGAAACTCTGCAGCCAGTGCGTTCTGCAGCGCTGGCAAGGAGCCGCCACCATAACGAGAGTACAGAGCATCAAACAGCAGCGAGGCGGCGAAGACGAGCAGAGAGACGAGGTGGGGCAGGCAGGTCTGAGCAAACCTTTTCCGCTGTTCCTGAGAGCGAGCGGCGGATCGCACCAGTTGGACATATGACACCAGGATCACTGTGACCTGCAGCGAGTGCAGGACCATTACCATGATGCCGTACAGACTGTTGGCGGAGGTGTCAGAGCAGGACAGCTTCACCACCTCCCAGCTGGTGCAGAAAATCCTGGGAATGTGGCGGCTGCAGAGAGGCAGTCTGGATATCAGGCCCAGGCCCACAGCCGTTTCCACTAATGTGAGACACCAGGTGAGCAGCAACAGCAGCGCCACCTTCTGGCCAGTCATCAGAGCCCAGTAACGCAGCGGCTGGCAGATGGCCAGGTAGCGGTCATAGGCCATGATGGTCAGAGTGCTGAACTGGCAGAAGATATAAGTGTAAGAGACGAACATCTGAGTAAAGCAGCCAGTGTATGTGATGACATGAGCGTCAGCCAGAAAGTCGCTGAGCAGCTTCAGGTAGAAACTGGACGCTCCGCAGATCCCAGTGAAGCACAGGTTGCCCATGAAGATGTACATCGGCTGGTGGAGCGTTTTATACAGACACACAGTGAGGATGAGGATGAGGTTCACAAAGATGGTGAAGAGGTACGACGTCAGCGTGAGACCAAAGTAGATCTGACGGGTGGTCAGCGAGTCGTTCAGACCGTCGAGGACAAACACAATGTGAACGTTCTCATTCATGTCCAAGAGACGCTAATGGTTTCAGAGCCACAGAATGATGAAGCAAACCCAACATGTGTCCCAGTGTCTGAACTAACCTGCAGTCAGAGTCACTCTGCGAAGAGAAACACCGCCGTTCTGCTGAAACCGAAGCTGAGGAAATTCTAAACTGTTCCTAAAAGTCCTCTTTAAGATCAACTTCAAACATTTCATATGACAAGTGAAGTTCAACAGACATGTAAGAATCAAATATCAGAGAAAACCAGCTCAGTTACATTAAATCACTCATTAACTTCTCTGAACTAAATGCACTGAAGCAGATTAACAACACAGCAGCACTGCGGATCCTGCAGCAGAGCTTCAGCTTTTATTCACCTGAACAGGACAGGTAGACGACTGACTGAAGCCCCTCCCACTTCACTGACATCACTATTTACTCCTATCAACAGTTTCAAAGTTTAAACAACATTTTTCTGAACAAACTGAAAAGTGGAGTTTAAAGGGCAGAGAAAGAAATCTTACTCATCCAGGTGGAATGGTTTCTCTGGACAGGAGAAAGTTTCAGAAAAGTTTGCTGACATTGATGAATCAGGAGGGTCAGCTCTGCTTCCTGATGAGGTCGTTCTGTGTTTGCGGCCAGATTAAGAACGACTTGGTTCTATATGCTGGCTGATGATGTGGGCCACCACAGAGGTTCCTTTCATAAACCTTTTACTAATCATTGCAGTCTGCTGTAATTCTCATCTCCAGCTCTCCGTCGGCAGCCTGGTCTCATCAGGCAGCCGACAGCATCGGTTAGTCGATGCTGGAGGATCGGGGGAGTGGAGTCCACACCAGCTTCGTTTCCATTTGAAACCTTGAAGTTTGCATCAGTTTGTAGGGAACAGTGAGTCTCTGCTGGCTCTGTCCTTCCACAGTGTTTGCTGGGAGAGCATCTCATTGTTGGTCTGTGTAACAGCGATCAAAAGATTTCAGTGAAAAATCATTTGATCAAAACCCCTTAACGTGCACCGGAACGCCCGCATGCCGTTTTTCGATTGTATTTTCTGGGTCTGAGGGTAAGAGGTAAAGAACGACTCTATTCTGTCTGAAGGAGCCGCCACCATAACGAGAGTACAGAGCAGCAACAGCAGCGCCACCTTCTGGCCAGTCATCAGAGCCCAGTAACGCAGCGGCTGGCAGATGGCCAGGTAGCGGTCGTAGGCCATGATGGTCAGACTGTAAGAGATGAACATCTGAGTCCAGTAGCCGGTGTATGTGTGCTTCAGTTTGGTCGTTTTGACGTTTCTCTGTGATTATGACTTCCTGTGGTTTCATTTCATGTCTGGTTCTTCGGTAAAGTTTGCTGCTTGCTATACAAACAGATTTCCTGCAGGTTGAAAACCTGATCAGTTTTATTTGATGATGCAGCGAAGGCAGCGGTGATCTTCCAGCCAACCAGACGGGACTCAGCGTGATGTCATCCAGAGAATAAAAGCTGCAGCGCATCAATCTCTGATCTCAGGCTGAGACCTGGATGCTGTCTGAACTTACATGCTCTGTATTAAAGTAAATGATTGTTGATGAATGATTGATCTTTGTTATTGCTTTCCCATTGAATGAGCCATGCTGAACTCCACTTCTTCAGCTCTGGTTTATTTCATTCTCGGAGCGTATGTGGACGTTGGAAGATGGCGGTACTTGTGCTTCCTGATAACTGCAGTGTTATACTTGATCATTGTTGGAGTCAACGTCCTGCTGATCGCGGTGATCTGTGTGAACCGGAGCTTGCGTGAACCCATGTACCTGTTCCTCTGCAGCCTGCTGGTGAATGAACTGTACGGCAGCTCAGGCTTGTTTCCCTTCCTGCTGGTCCAGATCCTCTCTGACGTTCACATCGTTTCAGCGCCGCTCTGCTTCCTGCAGATCTTCTGTCTTTATTCTTATGTACATGTTGAGTTTTGTAATTTAGCCGTCATGTCTTATGACCGATACCTGGCTATCTGCTGTCCTCTCCAGTACTACGCCGTGATGACGCCTCAGAAAGTAGCAGTAGTGATCATTCTGACCTGGCTGTACTGCTTTGTGAAGTTTCTCATCACTTTGTTGCTGACCATCCGTCTGACTCTGTGTGGAAACGTGTTGAACAGCACGTTTTGCCGTAACTACCTGGTTGTGAACTTGGCGTGTTCTGACACCAGCGTGAACAACATTTACGGACTGTTTGGTACTGCAATCACAGTTCTGGTCCCGCTGCTGCCCATCCTTTATTCCTACACTAACATCCTCAGAGTCGTTCTGTCCGGATCCAAACGGACCAGGCGGAAAGCCGTCAACACCTGCATGCCTCACCTGGCTTCACTGCTCAACTTCTCCTTCGGCTGTTTGTTTGAAAGCCTTCAGAGCAGATTCAACCTGGTCTCCATCCCCAACGGGCTGCAGATTGTCATGTCTCTGTACTTTGCGATTCTTCAGTCTCTTCTCAATCCCATCATGTATGGAATGAACCTGACAAAAATCAGAAATGCATGTAAACAGCTGCTATGTAACAGTTAAGTTGATGATAAACTACTTGCATAAATGTAAGTGCCTGTAAATATTCAGCCTTTTTAGCCTTTAGAAATAAAATGTTAATTATTACTGGGACTGTTTCTGATTCCTTTCTCTGACGACGAATGACTGGACTTTAGATGCGAGTCCAATACAACCAAACAATACTGGACAGAGACTAAAACTGCAGATTAAAATCCATTTTTTACTGATTATTTATTTTTCCATGAGTTTGATGAGTAAAGAGAGAAAAATGTTCACACCTGGATCCATGGCAGACATTTCTTCATCTCCTCTGAAGGAACGCGTTGGCAGGTTTCTTCTTCTGATGTTTTAAAACCAGGAGTCCCTGCAGACCTGACAGAGGCAGAATGTTCTGTCCATCAACCGAAACGATCGACTTCATGAGACCGATCGGACAGAGCGAACCGAGCAAACCGAGCGGACTGATCGAACCGAGTGGACCGGACCAAGCGGACCGATCGAACCGAGCAGACCGAGCGAACCGATCGAACCAATCGAACCGAGCGGACCGAGCGAACCGAGCAGACCGATCAAACCGAGCAGACTGGACCGATCGAACCGAGCAGACCGATCGGACTGATCGAACCGATCAAACTTAGCGGACCGGACCGATCAGACCGAGTGATGCAGTGAAAACAGATGTTCTCACGTTGGTTTAGGCTTCGGTCTGTGCGAGTCAGAAAGGCCTGACCAAACATAAAACTTTATAGTCTCACTGTTGATTTACACTTTAATACAGTTAGGTATTATCTTTACATAATTGTGCTCAAATTTTTGTATCTTCTGAAAAATAAATGAAATTTTGACATTTCCAGTTTTACTTTAAATCAATATTCAAAAATAATCTGTCCAAACACACTGAACCCTGGGGAAATATCCTAAATATTATATTACAGCAGCTAATAAACTTCGTTGTGCTTAATGACAGAACACATTTTCATTGTGACGTGAAGATAACTGCAGGAAATGGAAGATTTGTGTTTACTGCGGAGTAAAATGTAAAAATTATTTCTGGCTTCAGGGTATCTGTGTGTCAGGCAGTTCATCTAATCTTCATGTTTGTGAGGGAGCAAATTGGGTCAAACGCCTACAGATACAGGGAAAACGTACTGACTCACCAACCGAACCCAGAACAGTTTCCTTTTCTTTCTTTGCGGAACAAAACTGTTCATCGTTCAGCTCCATCTGCACCGACCCAACGGGAAAAAGGCCTAATGTAGCTAAATTAGGATGCATCATTCATAATCTGGTGTAATCCAACTCCAGTCCAGTCTGTTTGGTGACGCCAGTTGACCTCTGACCTCTGGCTAAGCGGAACAGAGGCAGCTCCAAAACCAGGAAGTGGACTGCAACGCCTAGTGCTAGCAGCAGAAATGGCTCCTGGTCTTCAGCCAAAGAGAAATCCTCCAACATAAACTCTGACGCCTCCATCTTGTTTCATCTGGTAAAACAGGAAGCTGCTCTCAGCGTCTTCAGAGGTTTTAGTGTCGTTTCCTGCAGTGGTTGTTGGTGCAGCGCCCCCACCGGCCACAGCAGCTGCAGGTGGAGCAGATGTTCTGGTCCCAACAGAACCACGTCGACTGGACCATCAGGTGGAAACAGAGAAGCAAGCAGCGAATGATTTCATATTTTCATGAATCTTCGGATTAATTTGAGATTTGTGATCACCCAGTGATTGAAGTTGTTTGAAAACCAAAGTTCATTTATTGTGAGAAACTGATTTTTTCCACTTGGACACAGAGTTTCTGCTGAAGTTGTAACTTTCCTGGAACATTGAACATCAGGTCTTTCCGCTCTGATGCAGTCACTGGTGTGATTGCATCATGTTTACCGTGTCATCTCATTCTAATGAGCCTCAGCAGGGCTGCTGGCAGCAGAGACCCAGAGGACGCGGCCCGCGTGGCGCTTTGGACACCAACAGGACAATTAGCAGCAAGAGAGGACACTCTGTCGCCCCCTAATGGGCCCCGCAGGGCGACTTCAGGACATCCTGGACCAGTTTATCCTCCTGGGTCCGGATCGGACGCACAGTCTGAGGAAACACTTTTGTTTAAAAATAAAATAAATTTATCAGAAAATTAAATGAAACCGTCTTACAGGAATATTTCATTCATTTCATTTTCACCAGAAAGTCTCCATCTAAACCTGGAGTTTCAGTTAAGCTCATCCAGTTCCCAGTTACTAACATTTCCTCCCAGTTCAAAGTCCAGAAAAAAGTCAAACTTTGGTCTTTCATAATGTTCACCTCTCTGTAAATCTGCACTATGTAATAAAGAACCAGCTATTTTTACTTAAAAACATCTCAAAGTGCCTAAAATCATTTATT
The DNA here is from genome assembly GCF_027474105.1 of Poeciliopsis prolifica. Classification (NCBI taxonomy): domain Eukaryota; kingdom Metazoa; phylum Chordata; class Actinopteri; order Cyprinodontiformes; family Poeciliidae; genus Poeciliopsis; species Poeciliopsis prolifica. The sequence goes on from NW_026562379.1 coordinate 18,646,923, forward strand.
TCACTTCATAAAGAGAGATAAAAAAATATTAATAAATGACAACCATAGAAAACATTAAATATATGTGGAGGAAATACAAACAATTTGTAGTTTTTGATCGAAAAACATAAAAAACGGACTCAGACCTGAACCTTCAGAGCCACATAAAGATAATTACAAAGTCGGCCTTCTGTCACCTGAAGAACATTTCCAGGATCAGAGGACTAATATCTCCTTTCTTCTCCTTTATTTATCTCTAATCACATTGATTCACTAGAAACTTAACCAGAGGAAACTCTTCACAAATTTTTGAGAAAGAAGTTAAATGATACCAACTTCATTTAAATGATAAAACTGAAGTTTTATCTACGGCGTAGTTTGTGGATGTGGATTGAAATGAAACAAGAAAAATCCTGAGGATCAGTGGGATTCAGTGAATCTCCATCTCCTCCGAAATGTAAAGTTAGTGCAGAAAAATTTGCTCGAACCCCATCGGAGCAGAGAAACATTGCTCCATGGAGGAGAAACGTTGATGATGCCGTGACCAAGAAAGACTTTTCCACAAACTTCCACACAGTTTGGAAGTTAAAGCAACATGTTGGATGAACTGGGCTAGAAGTTCATCCAAACTTTCTGGATGCTTTTTGCCCTGCTGTGAATAATCTTTGAAACGTTGTTGTCTCCTCCTTGAGGTCAATCAGAGCAGGTGTGTAGCAGAGTGTGTGTGTTTTACTGCAAACTGAAGCTCTTAAAAGCAGCAGAACCTGCAGCCGCTGCAGGAAACCAGCAGCAGGATGTAACTGTAACGGGGAGGAATGGAAAAAATCTCTGCATTTACAAAAACAAATGATCTGTTTTCACGGTTCTGAATAATTTTTCTTTTCCTCAAGTCTTTATCTCATAAAAACTGATTATGTTATTAAGGATGAACGTTTCCCAGGTTTCATATTTCACTCTGAGCGCCTACTTTGACATCGGCCTGTTTAAGTACGTCGTTTTCCTGGTCATCATGTGTGTTTATATGTTCATTGTTGGCTCCAACGTCCTGCTGATCGTGGTGATCAGTGTGAACCGGAGCTTGCATGAACCCATGTTCCTGTTCCTCTGCAGCCTGTTTGTGAACGAACTGTTGGGCAGTTTGGGTTTGTTCCTTCCTGCTGGTCCAGATCCTCTCTGATGTTCACTCTGTTTCTGTTCCTCTCTGCTTCCTGCAGATCTTCTGTGTTTACATGTATGTGAATGTTGAGTTTTATAACCTAGCCGTCATGTCTTATGACCGATACCTGGCCATCTGCCGCCCTCTGCACTACAGCACACAGATGTCCCTCAGCATGGTCGTTAAGCTGGTGGCGCTGTTGTGGTGTCTCCCATTTGTTGTCATTGTGGGCATGATTTCGCTGAATGTCTCCTCTGCGCTGTGTGGGAACGTCATCGATAGAGTTTTCTGCAACAATTATTTCATTGCGTTGTTGTCCTGCAGCAGAGCGACGGCCAGTAACGTCTACGGACTGGTCTACACCTTCTCTGTGCTGTTCAGCCTCGCCGCGCTCATCCTCTACACCTACGTGAAGATCCTGAAAGTCTGTTTTTCTGGATCCAAACAGACGCGGCAGAAAGCCGTCAGCACCTGCACGCCTCACCTGGCGTCGGTGCTGAACTTCTCTTTCGGCTCGTTCTTCGCGGTGCTGCAGAGCAGGTTTGACATGAGCAGAGTTCCCAACGTGATTCGTATTATTTTATCCTTATATTTCATGACCTGCCAGCCTCTGCTGAACCCACTGCTGTACGGACTCAAGCTGACTAAGATCCAGATCACCTGCAGAACTCTTTTCTTTGGCCAAAAGTAATCTGCTCATTTTAGTGTTTGTTCATAATGTTGAGCTTAATACCCAAGTAAAACTGTAATCATATTAATGTCAATATTATACATGAAGTGATTTTCCTTGTAAATGTTTCTGGAATAAAACTAAATCTTGATTTTAAAAAGAAAATCCATCTGCTGGTATGAAGAATAAGGTGAAAATATCAGGTTGTTGCTGATCAGATGCATTGATTAACTGAGAGTTAAAAGGTCATTTCCAAACTATCTGAGTCAGATGAATCATATTCAACCAATATTCGGTTTATTTTAACATTTCTATGTCCATTTCAATAAGGGAACAGCTGAATCGTTTCCTTCAGGTCTGAGATTTCAGAGCACAAGTTAAATTTGCTGTCATCACGTTTCAGTTCAACATGTTTTAATAGTAGAATCACAATAATTATGAAATAAACGTTGTAAAATAATTATCAAGAATATTGATCATTATATTAATATTGTGTTTACTACAAAGGAAACTCTAAACAGGAGAGGAACTCATATGGGCTCAGATCCCGACATGAAGAATGACGAGCCGAGTCCGGTCCGATATCTGGACCCGGCTAGCATTAGCCTGGACCCAGCTAGCATTAGCCTGGACCCAGCTAGCATTAGCCTGGACCCAGCTAGCATTAGCCTGGACCCAGCTAGCATTAGCCTGGACCCAGCTAGCATTAGCCTGGCTAACAGAGGACATAGAAACCACTGGGTTTTGAGTCACGTTGCGTTTGAAAAGGATTTCATTAACCCTTCAAACACATTTAGAGTAAAACTTTTCTTCCTCTTGATGAGCTGCTTGGTGATTTACCGTCTGATAAACTAGATTTGGAGAAATAAACTAGATTTCTCCAAGGCGGCTCAAACTGTCCAACATGTGATGTCTGCCACCTCTTAATATTTCAATCCTCTCTTTTCTGTAACTTTATGCATGACTTTTCTGAAGTATTTAAATTGATCTAGACCAGTGGTTCTCCAGACTCACCGCCCTGCAGGTTATTTTCAGCTTGTTTTCATTGACAGGTGTTTGGTGAACTGAATCAGCTGAATCAGGTGTTAAAGCAGGGAAACATCAGATGTTTGGTGATTTTTGTGAAATGCTTCGTGAGCCGCTCATTTAGAAAAATGTTCCTAAAACTTTCACACATTGTTGCAGTTCACTTCACCCAGCGCCCTCCACCAATCATCTGTTTCCATCAACATTGTCAGATGTGACAGAAAAGCTGCTGAAGAATCTTAATTGGCAGCTTCTTATCGTTACACATAGCAGAGATTGACCTCATTTCCTGTCAGGGCCGGGTTTTACTGTTGTGTCATGAGAAAAATCATTCTCAAATTACTAAAGAGATTCAATGTTTTCCTCTGAAAATGTTGTTTTATTATTGTTCATGTTAATTTTAAGGTAATTCTTAAGAAATAATCTTTTGAAATTGTTTTTATGCTGCCAGAGAGGTTGTGTGTTTTCTGTATTCATCTAGATTCATTCCTAGTTTCCTTTCACTGCCCTGCATAGTGTATATGTTCTTTTATTACACTTTATATGACAACATTGTTTAAAAACAACCAAAATGCAAGAACAACATGAGTACAGATGAATATTTATTTACTATTCTGGTTCACAAAGCTTTAAAATCCACTTAAAAAGTCGAAGCCGGTTTTCTACGATGAAAGAAGAGAGTTTTACAAGCCAGACGTATTTTTCCCAGTTTTAGCCCGTACATGAGCGGGTTAAAAAATGGCTGACAGGTGACGAAGTACAGAGATAAAACAATACGCAGGACAGCAGGGAGTCTGCTCAAGTCAAACCTGCTCTGCAGAATCTCAAAGAAACAACCGAAAGAGAAGTTCAGCACCGACGCCAGGTGAGGCGTGCAGGTGCTGACGGCTTTCTGCCGCGTCTGTTTGGATCCAGAAAAACAGACTTTCAGGATCTTCACGTAGGTGTAGAGGATGAGCGCGGCGAGGCTGAACAGCACAGAGAAGGTGTAGACCAGTCCGTAGACGTTACTGGCCGTCGCTCCGCTGCACAGCAACTTGGTCACATAATAATTAACACAGAGAACTCTGTCGATGACGTTCCCACACAACCCAGAGGACGCGTTCAGTGAAATCATCACAATGATGTTCAGCAGAGGAGTTAACCAAGAAAACATAACCAGCCTGCTGACTTTGCTCATCTGCATCTGTGTGCTGTAGTGCAGAGGGCGGCAGATGGCCAGGTATCGGTCATAAGACATGACGGCTAGGTTATAAAACTCAACATTCACATACATGTAAACACAGAAGATCTGCAGGAAGCAGAGAGGAACAGAAACAGAGTGAACATCAGAGAGGATCTGGACCAGCAGGAAGGGGAACAAACCCAAACTGCCCAACAGTTCGTTCACAAACAGGCTGCAGAGGAACAGGAACATGGGTTCATGCAAGCTCCGGTTCACACTGATCACCACGATCAGCAGGACGTTGGAGCCAACAATGAACATATAAACACACATGATGACCAGGAAAACGACGTACTTAAACAGGCCGATGTCAAAGTAGGCGCTCAGAGTGAAATATGAAACCTGGGAAACGTTCATTTCCTCTGCAGTTTTATGAAGACAAAGGAAGGAATGATCGAGGTTAAAGTGTTTCTGAGAGAAATTATTACGAATCTTCACAGCGGAGATGTATGCATCATTTCCCAAGTTTAAAATCTCATTTTTGTGCTGCAGAGACACAAACTGATGTTCAGAGCAGCAGGAACAAACAAAATCCAGAGAAAAGTCACAGGCACAAGAGAAACATACCAAACACAGACAGACTGGTTCATTTCCTGCACAACATTAAAACAGATGAAAACAAAACGTTGAGGCAAGGCTTTTTCCCTGCAGTCATTAACAGAGACAGGTTGTGGTTGAAATATTTCCGACTGACTGTGGCTGGAGCCTGAGCCTGAAGGTGCTCTGCCCCTTTTAAATGCTTTTCACTCCCACAGCGCCACGCATTTCCAACGCAACTGAAAAACACCCATCAGTTCCCAAACGTTTGGCTGCCACGGCCTGACCAGGGAACGCTCAGATCACAAAATATGGTTTTATTCAGGACTCAGTAATTATTACATCTGTTTAACCTCACACACTGTTCAATTTATTTTTTTTAGAAATAAATTTTTTTCTCATGTTCCCTCCAACATTTTGATGTCCACCTTGCGCCCCCTGGTGGCTGGAGTCAAAAAGCACTCGTCACGAACTTCATGTTATCTTCAACCTTTAAATGGTTCATAAAAATGATTGTTTTTATACAGCTGTATTTTTTCAATGGATAAAAGTAATTTTTTGGTGTGGGGATCCACAAAGTGTCATAACCATCACCATCCATTGGTGTCTGATCTGCTTCTGGTTGCTTAGATCTTCATTTTACTATTAATTTTTATTGTTTATGTATTATAATGATGGCTGAATTATTTTGGTATTAACATGTCAGAGAGAAAATTACTAAATCCTTCCTCAATTGTCATTTAATACCATAGAAGGCAGATATTGATAAGCAATAGCTCAGACTGAAAACTGGCTATAATCAGGTGATTATCAGGTTTTTTAGTGGAGCTTTGTGGATCCAAAGCAAACAGTTTCTGCTTTGATGTCATAAAACTTCTTCACTAAGACTTTGCTCCTCTCTGCCTGGATCACGAATCAAATCTCCTTAATTAAAATGAAAATGCAAGTTTTTTAATGAAAGATGGGATGTTTGAACATTTTCATAATAAAAAGGTTTGTTTGACTCTTATTCTCTCAGCTGCTTCAATCTGCTTCACTATTATTATTACTTCCACTCTTATCTTTGGAGATATGCACCAAACCCCTCTACCCAAGAACTTAACTTGTATTGTTGTGTTATATTATTACCATTATCATTATTACTGATGTTGTTAAGCTTCATTATATTTTATGGCCTTCTTAACTTCAACAAACGTCGGCCAGTGATGCCCCACTGCAGCTGTGTGTGTCTTTCAGACATCATAAAAGACGGCGGACACGATGGTCTGCTCAGTCGTAGGGAGGGGGAAGCCGCCAACGTTTCCACACCGACTGGGAGAAGGAAACGGTTTTAATGAACCTCCAGTTTTCAGAGAGCTTCATGCTGCAGATGTTGGTTCCTTTTTCCAGTTACTGTTGATTCAAACTTTCAGCCTGATTATGACTCAGTGATTGAAAATACTTGCAGATTGTTGTCAGTATTATTACATTGTGTCCAACATGTAGGATGGAGCTTGTGGTTAAATTCAGTTTGGTTGGTGAAATTGTTTAACTAAAGGAAGTTTTTTATGCTTTAACTGAAATGTCATGATGACAAACTCTTCTGAGGTTTTATTCTTTTTCCTGACTGCTTATATTGACTCTGGGGTTCTGGTGTATTTATATTTCACTGTTGTCTTGTTTTTGTATATTTTAATCATTGTTTCCAACGTCCTGCTGATCACAGTGATCTGTGTGAAGCGGAGCTTACATGAACCCATGTACATGTTCCTCTGCAGCCTGTTTGTGAATGAACTGTACGGCAGCTCAGGCTTGTTTCCCTTCCTGCTGGTTCAGATCCTCTCTCATCTTCACTCAGTTGCTGCTCCGTTCTGCTTGCTTCAGGTTTTTATCGTCCATTCATACGGGGCTGTTGAATTTCTAAGCCTAGCTGTCATGTCGTATGACCGCTACCTCGCTATCTGCTACCCTCTGCAGTACAACGCCAGGATGACACCAACAAAGATTGCAGCGCTCATCGCTGTGAGCTGGCTGTATCCATTTGTGGTGATGTCCTTTTCTATGACTCTGATACCGGTGAAGCTGTGCAGGAACCAGATTAACAAAGTCTACTGTGACATGCACTCTCTGGTCAAACTGGCCTGTTCAGACGCTGCATTAACCAACATTTATGGACTCATTGCTACGTTCAGCACCATCTTCATCTCTTTGCTCCTGATCCTCTACAGCTACACCAAGATCCTGGTTGTGTGTTTCTCTGGGTCCAAACAGACCCGTCAGAAGGCTGTGAACACCTGCACACCTCACCTGGCCTCCATCCTAAACTTCACCTGTGCTGGAAGTTTTGAGGTTTCCCAGAGCAGATTTGATATGAGTTTTCTGCCAAACGTTCTGCGGATTTTTCTGTCGCTTTACTTCCTGACTGCTCAGCCTCTTTTTAACCCAATGATGTACGGCCTGAAGATGTCAAAAATCAGAAACATTTGTAAAAGTCTAATTATGAATACAGACTACTGACATGGTTTTTATTGTATTCAACAACCAATACAAACTGACATATTGTAGAAACAATACTGAGGTTTTTAGTGGCAGATTATGAACTTTAAAACAAATCAAATCAATAATGAAATAATGATTTATTTTTAAGCGCAAGATAATTATAATATATTCATCAATATGTATTTATATACAAAGACTCTAGAATGTTCAGTTTTAAAGTCGGTTTTAATGTCTATCAAAAAGTGCAACAGTGGAGAATTAAATGACAATAAAAATCTTCTTGGAGAAATGCAACTATCATCTGACTGTTCTTTAAATTCTGTATTTCAACCATTGTGATTATGAAGAGAGATTAATGCTGAAACTATAATTTTCACTGTTTACCTAATCAATCAATGGACTTGATATCAAAATATCTGGTAAATGAAGAGAGGCAGAAGATAAAGATGACTTCTTCCTTGCTATGGCCAAATTAAAAGCTGTTAAGAGTCTTTACGCATAGAAGTGGATCATCAAACCTATAATTTTTGGCACTTTGTGCACAAAATGGATGGATACAATATTTACTGCTGAATTTACAAAATTACAATGCAACTTTTAGTCAAGAGATGGGGCATTACATTTTAGTTCTGACAGATGATTTATGGTGTTCAAGCTTCCTCAGTGAATAAAAGTTGATGAAATTATAGTGGTGTTATTGACATTCATTCTAAATATGGGTTTTCCCCTACAGGTTCTTACAGGAAATAAATAAATGTAATTTAATATTACTCTACATTCCTCGCTGCATGTTCAAGTCAAAGCAGTTGGAGGTTCATTAGCCTGTTAACAGTGCAGGATATTCACCTTTATTCTTTGTTAAAGAAAATCATGAACATATTTGAATAGATCTGTGGCAGTAGATTGAGCCCTAAATCTGTCCTAAGGCCTCTAAATTGGCCTTAGATATGGTGACCTATTCAGGTTGTTGTTCAGGGTGTCCAGCCTTTCACTTATAACTGGTGTTCATAGGCCTCAGGTCTCCCAGGACCCTGGAAGGATAAGTGGGCATGAACGATGCATGGATGGATGTTTCAACATGACTGGCAAACATGGTCATCTGCACCAGGGTATTTGAACCTGGAGGGTTATGAAGAACCATGAGGATTCATCAAAACTTGAAAGTTAACACTAACTGATGCCAGGTTCCCTTAGAGGGATTTAATGGTTACATAAGACCTTTTGATAAAATGACTTCATGGGGCTTCTGAAGCTGGTAGAAGATCAAAAGAGCATGCAATGGGTGGTGTTGACAAGGTCCTGCACATAGCCACCTGATTCGACTCAACAAAGACATCCCCCTCTGTGCTCTGAATCTCAATCATAACTCTAGCACTTCCAGTCAGTCTAACTTCTCTCGGCTTTGCCATTCGAGCAACAAGTTCAAGCATAATTATGCAGGTGCCAATGCCACTGGCACCATCATGCCGGAAGAGCAATATGCATAAGTAGTCTCAGAAGAACTCCCTTTGAACAACTCACATGGTAGCATTTTCTCCCTAGCTAAAGACCCTTTTCAAGTTACACTTCTTTTCAGAAGTGTAAACCAGATTTCCACATCTCACAGGGCAAAAGATGTATCTTGTGCACTGACCACACTCGTCTCCTCAGACCCCATGTCTTCATAAAAGGAAAAGGTTCCTTCTGAATCAGAAGACCAGGACTCCTCTGAAGACCTGACAATGTCTCCTCCTCATGACTGGAAACCTGGATTTACCAAATGGCCCCCATTTTTACTCAAATCTTCAATGACTCAGATCAGGCAATAGCAGAACACACCACATTAATAGGAGTTTGTCTCATAATTGGTGGGTTACTGGTTTGAATCCCTGGTTGGTCTGTCTCATACATTGTGTTCTAGGGCAATCCACTTCACCAAATTGTCCTGCTGGTGGTTGTCTGGGGGCCTGGTAGCGTCGGTGCATATCAACCTCTCTTCTGTCAGGCTGTCCCAGGCCAATATTGTATCTTGTCACCATCAGCATGTGAATGTGTGCAGAAATGAGTGAATGACTTAGTGTAAAGTAAAAGTCCTCTGGACTTCATAAAGCATTCGACAAGTACAGGCTGTTTACCATTTACCAACTCTCCTGTCCCCAAGAAGTCCACTATGAAAGGACAGAACTATCACTTTGGCCACCTAATCCTTTGAACAACCAATCTTAAAGGATCTGAAGGTCATTGGAGGGTGCATCCTGTGTTGTTTGCTTAAGAAGCAAGCAGGTAGGCATGTGATGCAATCAAACAAAGACACTTCATCTACCACCTCAACCACCCATGAGCTGGATGTCGCCAGAATCCTGTTTGTGAACTTCAGCTCAAACTTCAACGCCATCATCCCTGACATCCCTTATTGCCTTCAGTGAATCACTGCACTTTTTTAAGAACAACTCTTTCCCTGGACTTAAGTAGAAACTGGACTTCCTGCAGCAACTTAACTATCCACAGGTGCTGCAAGCCATTGTTCAGTCTGTCTTGTGTTTGCCCATCACTGAACGCCTTGGCTCATCCACGGAATGGGTCCAGACTTCCTACTTCAGTCTCATGCAGAGTTTTATACAACCCAACTCTGCGCTCCACATGATCCCACAAAGGGTTTAAAAAGGACAACTTCTACATCTCCTTGTTTTCTCTTCATCTCTCCAAGATTTGACTTTAGATCTTCTTAGATACTGTTCCTAACCTTTCTCAAGGATTTATTTATGATACCTACCATATATCGCTTTCCTTCTGATTGGCTTGAGGGCTGACTGCGCCTTTATCGGACTGTCTGGCCGAATGGTCTGAAGACAGACACACCTGAACCAACGGAATTCAGCAACAGAAAACCTTTACGTCACCTATTACTTCCCAAAGGAGCTTGATGATTGTCCACTGTCGGGATCTTCCTCCAGACACAATTGAAACTCTCTTTGCTTCCTAAGGTGTTTCAGAATAACCCTTTCCTGTAACTCTCTGTGCTGGACTTTGTGCAGAAACTTAATTGTCCACAGGTGCTACTGGTCATCTTCTCCAAAGCCATTATTCAGTCTGTCCTGGTTTGTCCAGGATCAATTCAGAAGATGAACTAAATATGTGTCTAGTATTTGGTCCCTGAGGGTTCAGAGCCAAACAGACTGCACTTCCCTTTGGGATTTGAAGATGACCCAACACTCCACCAATCACACCCCTCAAACCAATAAGGTACAGTAAATAGTATGGATGTTATGGACAGATTGCTGTATTAATATTCTTATTACTTTCATTATTATTAGTAGTAGTATTAACACATGGCAGCCACAGCGGGAGTCAACCTACTTGATGGGTCGCCTGGCTACATATCAAAACAAATTGTATATTTCTTTCTCTCTAAGAGAAAGTAAACTTCAACAAACTTCTGTTAATGACGTCCCACTGCAGCTGTGGGTGTCTTAAAAACAAAATAAAACACTACAGAGGAAGGGGAGAAGTCACCGGTGTTACCAAGAGGATTGTGGGAAGGAAGGTGTTGGTCTCTGCGTTAATGAATCTCCATTGTCCAAAGAACTTCAACTGGAGAAGATGCTGTAGATGTTGGCTTCTTTTTTCAGATACCATCAACTCAAACCTTCAGCCTGACCATGACTAAATGATTGAAAATCCTCACAGACTGTTGTCAGTATTATTATTATTACATGACCAGCATGTAGGATGGAGGCTTCAGCTAAATTCAGTTTCTTTAACTAAAGGAAACTTTTAACATAATCAAAATATTACAAAAGTGAAACATTATAATGGCAAACTCTTCTGAGGTTTTATTCTTTTTCCTGACTGCTTATATTGACTCTGGGGTTCTGGTGTATTTATATTTCACTGTTGTCTTGTTTTTGTATATTTTAATCATTGTTTCCAACGTCCTGCTGATCACAGTGATCTGTGTGAACCGGAGCTTACATGAACCCATGTACCTGTTCCTCTGCAGCCTGTTTGTGAATGAACTGTACGGCAGCTCAGGCTTGTTTCCCTTCCTGCTGGTTCAGATCCTCTCTCATCTTCACTCAGTTGCTGCTCCGTTCTGTTTCCTTCAAATTTTTATTGTCCATACGTACAGAGCAATTGAATTTCTAAACCTAGCTGTCATGTCGTATGACCGCTACCTCGCTATCTGCTACCCTCTGCAGTACAACGCCAGGATGACACCTAAAAGGATAACTGTGCTCATCGCTGTGAGCTGGCTGTATCCGTTTATGGTGGTTTCCTTCTCCATGTCTCTGATACCAGTGGTGCTGTGTAGGAACCAGATTAACAAAGTCTACTGTGACATGCACTCTCTGGTCAAATTGGCCTGTTCGGACACCGTTATGTCAAACATTTATGGACTCATTGCTACGTTCAGCACCATCTTCATCTCTTTGCTCCTGATCCTCTACAGCTACACCAAGATCTTGGTTGTGTGTTTCTCTGGGTCCAAACAGACCCGTCAGAAGGCTGTGAACACCTGCACACCTCACCTGGCCTCCATCCTAAACTTTTCCTGCGGTGGGAGTTTCGAGGTTTCCCAGAGCAGATTTGATATGAGTTTCCTGCCAAACGTTCTGCGGATTTTTCTGTCGCTTTACTTCCTGACTGCTCAGCCTCTTTTTAACCCGATGATGTACGGCCTGAAGATGTCAAAAATCAGAAACATTTGTAAAAGTCTAATTACGAATGTAAAACACTGACATGATTGCACTGAATTAAAAATCTTCAAAAATTAAATAATCTAGAAATAGCAATGGTTTTAGTGGCTGAAATTGAATATTAAAGCAAATTAGGTCTATAATCAGACACTAATCTATTTTAAGTAGCTTTCTTTTCGAGAGGATAACAATAAAAAATTTAAAAACTCAACTTTAATCTAATTTATTTCAGAAAAGTGTTTTACCAACATAAATACACTGAAGAAGGTATTTTTGGATGTATCCAGATGAACATGTTCATTTTGACTCCGCATGTGACTGAAAGTTTTCAGACTTCAGAAAAGCTTCACTTCATAGTTTTGAGAGTTTGACATTTTTAAGTAAATTTCAATGTCCATCATATGTTGCATTAAAGTGGAGAAACTAAAATAAAGTTAGGTGTTCCTGGAGAATTTATTTTTTTTGTTCACAGAGTCCTTCCAGTAACTGATTAGGGGATTTATTAGTTATAACCCAATAACATGGACATAATTTACCAAATATATCAATGATTTATTCATTGACTAGACCTGTTTGAGTCTGTTACAGTGTTAACATGGACAGTGGTGGATTATACCATTAAATCTAAATTTGATGCTGATGAATTTACAAAATCATAAATCAACTCTTAGTCAAGTGATAACCTAAAATAACAGGTCATAACAACTTTATTTGCCTACTGAATTGTGTGTTAGTTGAAGCGCAGTAGATTGATTTGTTTTGGATTATGTTAGTATAAATGAGTCAACAATTATTTAAACTTTTATGTTCCTCAAAGTACAAGTTGCAGAGAATGAATTTAACATATTTTTCCGTCAGATTTATTCTTTATTCTCAGTCCTTTTTTAGCTACAGCTCTTTTGAATATCGTACTTTAGTCTTTCTCATCCAAACTGTAAAACACTAAACTCACGAGGCCTTCCCCTGATATTTTTAGATCAGGTCTCAGATTTACTCTGAGTTTTACCGTATTTTCCGGACTATAGGTTGCAGTTTTCTTAAAGTTTGGCCGGGGGTGCGGCTTATTCTCTGGAGCGACTAATGTGTGAAATTATTACTAGAAGTCATTGGATGGATCGACAAAGCATGGACTTCAGTGACAAGTGAAACCTTTCTGTCAGGATTCAGAAAGGCTGGAATAATTTAACTGCATCTGACGATGAGACTGACGTAAGCAACGGAGAAGAGGAAGCGCTGCATCTTCTACCTCTGGAGTTAGCGGGTTGTTTACAAGCGACACCGAGGATGAAGAGTTCATTTAGTGATTTGGAGCGACACAGATGGTTTGGTAAACTTAACTTAACATACCAGGCACGTTCTCAGTTTGTTGTTTATGTGTCATGTAATGTTAGCATGCCGTTCAATTATTTAGTCTGTTGTTGCCTCTCTTCTATTTTTATTTTAAATTGCCTTTCAAGATGACATGTCTGTTCTTGGTGTTGGATTTTACCAAATAAATTTCCCCGAAAAATGCGACTTATACTTCGGTGCGACATATATGTCTTTTCCTTCTTTATTATGCATTTTATGGCTGGTGCGACTTATAATCCAGAAAATACAGTGATTAAATCCTGGTAAAGTAGTCCTAGTGGGGCATTTTAACATAGTTATAGATTAAATATTGTTTTTTAATGCTGTCCAGGTCTCAGTTGGTGTTACTGTAAGAATCCAGACCGACCCAGTCCTGTCGTCATACTTCAGACCGTGTTAACATGACACTGAGTGTGAAAAATAACACCAGTACTTTCCCATAACAGAAAGTACTGTTTTGGGAAACATAACAGTATTTTATGTTTCCCATAATATAAAGTAACATACTTAACATAAAGTAATGTCATGTTACATTATGTTATGTAACGTAACATAACACACTGATTGAATTGACTGATTGGTCAATACGCCAATCAATTAAGGTGTATTGGACAATTTCCAATACACCAGTGTTTATTTTTGGCAGAAGCATAATGCTGTTTAATAATGATATAACTTAGTTTTGCTGTATTTTCTGCCGTTCCAAAACTTCTGGATATTCATCAAACTTCAGTTAATGAGATCCCATTGCACATGTGGATGTCTTACAAACATCATAAGAACCAAAGAGGAGAACCGCTCCGTTTTCGAGGGAGGGGCACCGATGATGTCTCCATGCTGTCTCTCCTGTGTTTGAGTGAGTCTCTGTGTCCTGAGATGATGTGTGAGATGTTGGCTCAACTTTCAGCCTGATCAGGACGGAGTGATGAAAATCCTTGCAGATTGTTGTCAGTATTATTACATTGTGTCCAACATGTAGGATGGAGCTTGTGGTTAAATTCAGTTTGGTTGGTGAAATTGTTTAACTAAAGGAAGTTTTTATGCTTTAACTGAAATGTCATGATGACAAACTCTTCTGAGGTTTTATTCTTTTTCCTGACTGCTTATATTGACTCTGGGGTTCTGGTGTATTTATATTTCACTGTTGTCTTGTTTTTGTATATTTTAATCATTGTTTCCAACGTCCTGCTGATCACAGTGATCTGTGTGAAGCGGAGCTTACATGAACCCATGTACATGTTCCTCTGCAGCCTGTTTGTGAATGAACTGTACGGCAGCTCAGGCTTGTTTCCCTTCCTGCTGGTTCAGATCCTCTCTCATCTTCACTCAGTTGCTGCTCCGTTCTGCTTGCTTCAGGTTTTTATCGTCCATTCATACGGGGCTGTTGAATTTCTAAGCCTAGCTGTCATGTCGTATGACCGCTACCTCGCTATCTGCTACCCTCTGCAGTACAACGCCAGGATGACACCAACAAAGATTGCAGCGCTCATCGCTGTGAGCTGGCTGTATCCATTTGTGGCGATGTCCTTCATGATGTCTCTGGTGCCGGTGAAGCTGTGCAGGAACCAGATTAACAAAGTCTACTGTGACATGCACTCTCTGGTCAAACTGGCCTGTTCAGACGCTGCATTAACCAACATTTATGGACTCATTGCTACGTTCAGCACCATCTTCATCTCTTTGCTCCTGATCCTCTACAGCTACACCAAGATCCTGGTTGTGTGTTTCTCTGGGTCCAAACAGACCCGTCAGAAGGCTGTGAACACCTCACCTTCACCTGGCCTCCATCTTAAACTTTTCCTGCGGTGGGAGTTTCGAGATTTCCCAGAGCAGATTTGATATGAGTTTCCTGCCAAACGTTCTGCGGATTTTTCTGTCGCTTTACTTCCTGACTGCTCAGCCTCTTTTTAACCCGATGATGTACGGCCTGAAGATGTCAAAAATCAGAAACATTTGTAAAAGTCTAATTATGAATTTGAATATTTTAAAAAAAGCATAATACATAAGAATAAAAGTAATGTTTTTAGTGCCTGATGTTCACATTTATATCAAATCCAAGATTTTATTGTTCTCATATATATGGCTTCCAACTCCAAAGGATTTATAAAACATCTTTAAAAAGATTTATTTGAACTGTTTTTTCCCCTCCAACAGGTCATAAGCAGAAGAAGAAAGAGGAAAGTGTTTTATCATGATTCCCAGAAGAAAGTCTGATCATTTTAGTATCTGCATCTATAAATTTTAAATTAAATCCAATGTCTATCAAAATGTGCAACAGTGGAGAAAATATGAGAATAAATAATTTCTTCCTGGATAAATGTGAGTTACATCTGGTTCCTCTCTAATATCATTAGATCAACCGTAATGATTTATTTTTGTTCTTTCTTTTTGCTGTTTTTTCTCAGAAAGTTATTGTAGAGAAATTTCTTGTTTATAATTTGTTTATAATTTATAATCTTGTTTATAATTTGTATATATTTCATCTCATGTTCTGGTAAATAAGAGAAGTAATGCATAAAGCTGTTGGTAGCAG
The DNA here is from genome assembly GCF_027474105.1 of Poeciliopsis prolifica. NCBI lineage: Eukaryota > Metazoa > Chordata > Actinopteri > Cyprinodontiformes > Poeciliidae > Poeciliopsis > Poeciliopsis prolifica. The sequence continues at coordinate 18,662,553 of NW_026562379.1, forward strand.
AGTAACATGAACAGAGGTGAATATGGTCATTGTAACACTGGATCTGGGTTTGGTCCAAAGATTTACACTGAAAGGAACCAAAAAAGGCCAACTATGAATCCCTGACTTATAGTTCACAGTTTATGCAAGAACCAAACATCAGAAACTGTGTCTGTATCAAGAGAGACTGACTTTTGGATATTTGTCTAGTTTCAACCCTCAGATCCCTTCAGAACCAGAGCACAGATTTTTAATTTCCTTGTCAACCTGGTTTAAAAAACCCTCTTTGTTCAGTAAAGTCTGTGTAAATAGTGTAATCTTCATAGAGCTCTAACATTGACCTTTTAAAGGTGACACTGTGTACAACATGTTGGTCCCAAGGCCTGGCACTGTAGCAAATCTTTCTGCGCAATAAACTGTCCCACAAGTTAAAGCGATAAATGACAATGTTGTTTTGAGACCACTTCAAGAAATATAATGGCAATATGATGCAAAAATACGTTCTCAAAGATCAATAAATCTTAATTTCTAATTAACCTTTACCACCACAAAACAGCAGAAACTAAACAAATTATGAAGTTTCTGTAAACAAATATATTCTTAAAGTTTTAGTTGAGACCAAAGCAGCAGACCGAAGACTTTCATCATCCGGTTTTAAGCACAGAGAGAGAAAAGAGAAAAATTATCAATCATGCAAATCAAAATTATTATTTTAATTTATCATGCCATGAATTGATTTGATTATTGCCACAGACATATTGGTCACCTTTAAACTGCTGATATGAGGATGTTTCAGGAAAGATGTGCATAAAAACGTAGAACAGAAGAAATTCGTTCATTGCAGGTCTTTATTGCATCATACAGATTATTGCTAAGATCTGGATCTGAATCTTAGCTGAATCATAAGAGAGTTCCCAAAGAAATATGAAAAGTTCAGATCACACAACGACTGTCTGGTTTTTCATGTCACACAGGACATGGAAAAACCTCCACTTACAGATTCTGTTACCCCAAGACTCTCAGAGACAAGAAACTCAACATTTACTGTGTTCTGGTGAAAAACATCCTAATAGTCGTCCAACATCATAGACTTCCAGTCTCTGAATAGGAGTGAACTCATGATGAGCTTATATTAATCTCAAAGCGCAGGCCTGTCGGATCACAGAATGGAGGCAGTGGGATGTCGAGCCACTTAGTGCAGAGAGGTGGCCATCTTTCATCAGTCAGTGACCACAGACCACAGGCCTTAGCCAGAGAGAAAAGCAAAAACAACTTCATGGATTTGATTTTCACTGTGAGCAGCTGAATCTAAGCTTCATTTCTCCTGTTTTTTGTGCATCTTTGGGGCGATGGAGTGTTTTAGCAGGAGTGTTGGTAGTTCAAGCTCCAGTCTTTGTTTTGTATCCTTGGGTAAAATGCTTTGCCGACGGACCTGCTGGTGGTCAGAAGGGCCGATGCCGCCGATGCCTCTGTCAAGACTCCCTCAGGGCAGCACTGGCTGCTATCCAGTAGCTATCAGCATGGTAATGTGTACATGAATGGGAATGACTGATTTCATTGTAAATCGTCTTAGATTCCCATAAAGCAACTCTGCATGTCAGACTTAATTTCATCTTCAAACTCTCACATAGCTGAGTTTTCATTGACTGTTGTACAATTTGACATTTAAAACATAAATTTGCTTAATGGAAACAAACAGCGAAGAAGACGACGACAAGAAGTAGTTGGAGGATGATGGTGCCACATGATTTTTAAAGACTGGTCGCGTGAACAAATGTGCTGTGATTTTAATTGGGTTTCTTACTTAGTGGAAACAGCACAACTGCAAAATGTTGTTTTCGCAACATTAGTTTATGAAGGAAATTCAGCTAAAAGATAAACTCAGTTGTCATTAGCTGAATTGTTCACTGAACTCTGATGGCACTTGTAGGATTACTTTTAGAAAAGATTTTTATCATGGTCCTTTTTATTAGATAATCTTCTCTTCCTCGTTTTGGTTAAAAATTCACAAACTGAAGCCACAGAAAGAGGGGATTTTAAATATGCTGGATTGATATGAAGCTTTGGGGTATTTCATCAAAAATGATTTGAGACTTTAGGAAAGTTCAGTTTCCAGTTTGACAAAAACATAATCAGTGAGTGTCTGTTTCAACTGGCAGACATAAAGGTGTCTGAAAAGACTTTATGTTGCTAAAATTACTTTAAAAGTTATTTGGCGAGTTGCATCACTGACTAATGAAGCTTGTCCTTGTTTTGCCGTCCTTCCTCGTTTAAGCACAGCAGAGGATAAACACCCAACGCAGCAACCTGGAGCTGGCTGGTGGTAACCTCAGCAACAGCAGAGCATCCTCTGCTGCTTTCTCCCACTGCTGGCTGCACTAATTGTCCTGTGTCCTAATGTCCACACAGAGACGCCCTCTGGGCCCGGCGTTGTGCTCCAAATGGTGAAGCTGGGGATCTCAGCAGGGGCTCATTACCGACACGACACAGTTAGCATGATGTAACCGCACAGATGACCTCCCACAGTGACCTTGACAGCACCCTGCAGCTCAGAGTGGTTTCATCTGTTACCGCAATTTAATGACCCAGAAAAAGAAAGTAATGGATGCAATGCGAAAAGCTCGAAGAGAGCAGGCCTTTCACAAATAAACCTCACACTGCTACTCTGCACTTCAGCTGCCATTTTATTAAAATATTATTTTTACTTGTAGGTTATTTTTTGGACGTGTTTTTGAAAGGATCTTACTGTTGATGGCAACTTTTCATGACTGTACCAATGCAACAGGACTACAGATCCTATAATGCTTTGCGGCCCAGAATGCCTGGGCTGTACCTGTTCCAGGGCTTCCAGTAAAGCATGTTGTGGTCTACAGTATGTGGTCTACAGTATGTGGCATCCAGCGTCCTCGTTATGCAGTACTGGCCTCTACTGGCCTCTGGGTTGGGTGGGACCATGGTATGGGCTTGTCTCGTGGCAAAGCTCATTTCCTTTTTATCTATGCTGCGTTATATGTGGTATGACAGCAGGATTACTAAACTTCATGACTTCTTATTCATGCTGCCAGCACTTAGCTAGAAAAGAGCAGGACCTCTGGACGGGTCTTAGGGAAAGGTGTTCCTCTTTGCATCTTCACCGTTTTCTGGGTCCGTCAACTCTCTGCTGGTTACATCTGGATGATTCTGCTGCTTTAGCTCCATTGGAAACCTTTAGATTGATCTCTGTTCCAACTCGCCCCTCAATCCAGCGGCCTCCTGGTCATAATGCACACAGTTTCTGCATGTGGGCCTCATTTCTGCCTGTGAGTTGGTCCAAAGACCCCAGGACCTTCTACAGGCTCTGGGTGTGTCTGAATGAACTCTTAGCAACCCTCAAAGTAGCATCTGCTTCCCAACACATTCCTTCTGTTGTGTAGGTTTGGAAGGCATTTGGAGTTATCTGCTCAGATTGAGAATTCTCAAAAAACACCAACAAACTTGGATGTAGGCACAGAGTGTGAAAGTCCACTTTGACAGAGGAAGGGGAAAGGACGATGGGTACCATGACATGAAGGGATTGTGGGAACATCCAACCAGCTCTGATGGACTGGCTTCTGTTAGCCTGCTACTGTGTAGCTCTGGTACGCTAATAGGTGAATGACTGGATGAAGTGTAATATGCTTTGGAGTTCTCCGGACAAGATAAAGAGCTATAAAAGAGCATGCCATTTCTACTTTTCATTAGCATACAAAGTTCTCCAACGTCACTTCTTCAGACTGTCTACTAGAAAACGGCCGTCCACAATAAGCCTGGTTCTGCTTCTGCTGGAGATTTCCTGCTGTTAAAGAGGAGTTTCTCCTCTCCACTGTCACTACATGCTTGTCCATGAATGCCTTAAATAATAAACCGAACGGCTGCGTTATTTGAATTGTAGTTGGACTGGGTGTGTGACCAGATTGAATTGACTTTCCATTTTAAAATGTATCTTTACTCACGCAATGGTTGGTGCGACCAACAGATTGAAACATCCCTTTTATTTTTTTGTATCTGATAAGAGGCTGGCATCAATATTAACATCCTGATTTGATCTGGTCTGTATTTGTTTCGAACAAACACAATACTTTAATTTCACGTTTTGCATAAGGTGTTTGTTGTCAACAGCTACACAAGGACGTTTTTAATCCATTTTTTTATACTTTAGGATTCAGCGAAGCCTTTGCATGTCGGTTTGGTTGAGCAGCGCTTCGTCTCCGTGGGGAGTTGGTCCTCCAGTAGAGTCAGCGAGTATAAAGAGGCAGCATTCAGAGGTTTTTTCACAATAAGATATTTTCACTTCCTTGCAGCTGACCTGCAGCAGCTCCACCAGCTGAAATCCTGCAGGATTCAATCTGTGGTTTCAACTTCGATCTGTTGGGTTTTGATTATGCTGATGAGTTTTTCCAAACAGTCAAAGGATCTTATTGTAGTGAAATATTGTCCATCTGCTCCTCAAAGTATTGTGTGCGTTAAGTATTAATGTGTATTCCTTTGTACTTTAATTATAGTAAATGTTTTACGCTATTGACTTGTTTCTTCGATAAACCACATTGTTTAGTAAGTATTGATACTCAGCACTGCAAAAGGGTTTACAGATATAATATTTGTCTTTGAAACATGAGATTCTCATTTCCTCTCATGATTGTAGATCTTACATTATAATCTCTCTGCTTTGCTGTGTTTTCTGACCAGTTTCAGTATTTGACAGAAAACTAACAGGGCTGAAGGTAAAGATTCAGGCTTCTCAGTTTTAGTGACCGCAAGAAGTTTGAACAGACGGTAGACGGTCGTCAGATAAGCAACAAATGACCTTTTTCATGATTTAATAACTCAGCTGTGGTTCCTATCTGACTTTCTCTTTGCTTGGTGTTCAGGGATTATGGTTCCTGTTTTCTTTCTTGTGCTGCTTCTGTTTAATAAGATTTGCAGATCCATGAAGGTCCAACCACGGCATTGCTTTAAGATTGAAGTCTTCTTTTTTTAGCCATTCTGCTGTAGATCTGGTGCTGTGTTTGGTTCGTCGCTCTGATGATGGCCCAGTTTGGGACACGCTTCAGCTGTTGGACTGATACACAAACACTGGACTCTAGAAGACTTTGGTTCATAGCTTAAATCGAGGACAGCGGGGCATCCTGGACCTTTGGCTGCAAACAGTAGTCACAGGCGGAGAAGAATTCAGTCCTTTGAATAAATTAGTTGAAGCAGTGTCCAAGAATGGACATCAACCCTTAAGGCCATTGAAGATACTGCTCTGCATGTTTGAGTTAAATAAATGGTTCATTAACAGATTCTTGCAGAAGTTAGAGAGGGAAAAACCTTAAGAATGGGCTCCGTTCTGAATCTTCTGTCATTTATGGGTCGCAATCAGCAGTCAATCTGCTGATTGACTGTAAGTCCAAATTTTGTGTTTTTAACTTCAGCATGGTTCATGTTGCTATATGCTTTAACATGTGACAGATTTTCAACCTTGCATAGATTGTCTGGTATCTTCCAGTTTTGGACTATAAAGTTTTGGTTTTGCCTTTAACCCTCCTGGTCTTAGCGCGATGCTCAGGCAAATTGTGGCAGATGCCACGATCAGACAACAGGGAAGAGATTGGTGTGTCCTGTTAGCCTGTCGGCTCCCAATGGCGAACAAGCATACGCGGGGTCAGTGCGACTGCCAGGACCGCGCACAGAGTAAAAAAATTTACCCAGAGTCCACTGGACCCATTGATCTGAAGTTCAAAACTTAGCATGAAACTCAACTAAAAACAAAAGTATATGGATTTGTTCATAGTATTCATGAGACTGAAACACACTAATGTTTCTGTCTTTTTCAGGCAGACTGAATCAAGGTTGTAACAGGCAGGATTAAGTAAAAAGAAGATGCAGAACGTCTCCTCACAGCAACACTTTATCCTGAACGGTTTTGCAGAACTGGGTGTCCTGAGGCCGGTCCTCTTCGTCCCGTTCCTCCTCATGTTCATCGAGGCTCTGCTGGCCAACTCCCTGCTGATTTATGTCATCGTTTCTCAGAGGAGCCTTCATCAGCCGATGAGCATCCTCATTGCCAGCATGGCTTGTGTTGATCTCTGCCTCCCGGTATTCTTTGTTCCCAACATGTTGCTCAGCTTCCTGTTTGACTGGAAGGGGATCTCTCTGATTGGCTGCCTGGTGCAGATGCACTTCATTCACTTCTTTGGAGCATTTCAGTCCACCATCCTGGTATGGATGGCTCTGGATCGATACTTTGCCATTTGTACGCCACTCCACTACCATGAACTGATGGCGCTGCAGAGATTTCTGAAGTTTATCGTCCCGCTGGTTGTCAGAAACGTCCTCCTCATCTCTCTGTTTGTGAGTTTGGCAGGAAAGCTGTCGTTCTGCAGGAATGTGATGAACCACTGTTTCTGTGAGCACATGTCCTTGGTGGAGCTGGCCTGTGGATCCACCGCCATCAACAACCTGGCTGGACTGATTACTGTCTTCCTCATCCCCGTCTTTGACGTCTTACTTATCGCTGCGTCTTACATTCTGATAATCAGCACCATGTTGAGGTCCAGCAGCACCAGTGTCAAAGCATTGCACACCTGCATCACTCACGCAATCGTGATCACGGTTAGCTTAGCCGTGGCTCTCATTGCTTTACTTTCATATCGGATTAAGAATGAACTTCCTGCGGCTGTCCGGGTTTTCTTCAGCACCATGTACCTGTTGTTCCCGAGCTGCTTCAACCCGATCATCTACGGCATCAGAACCACTGAGATCAGGCAGCACATGCGAAAGACGCTGACGCACTGGAAACAATTTGTCCAAACTGAACCTTAAAGATGCCGTTGTTGAATTTACAGTAAAACACTTTGATGAGAGATTGAAGGCATAAATATTTCAAACACTAACATCACTGCAGATCATTATTCTCTGGTTCAAACTGAGGTTAGCGGTTAGCATTATGTGGTCATATATTAAACCAGATGGTTCAATTCAATTAAAAATAATGTATCGACCCCAAAGAGGAGCTAAATGTTGATGGCTGTGAGCAGAAAGGGCCTCCTGTAGCAGTCTGTATTTCAGCGGCTCTGAATAAGCCTCCAGGAGACACTCTGTTGTTGTATCACAGTCTGATGAAGAGGATAATCTGGGTTGTGCATAACTTTCTTTATTTTATTTTGTAACTTAGTCCAGTCCTACTTCAGCTCTATTGTGTATGTGATAAAACAATACATTATTCACTATTTTGTGTTCTATGCAGAAGAACACCTCATGTAGTATCGGCGCATTGTTCTCACTGTGTTCTTGGGGAAAATGTCTAATAAAACTCATGTTCCACTGAGATTCTGTTGAGTTTATATAGTTATGAGAAGAAACATAACAAAGGCCCTCAGTGTTTATCATTCACATTTCACCCAAAAATAATTAAAGAATCAATCTTGTTGGGTAAAATATTTCACCATCTGTGAACCTCAACCCTGCACCAATCCCAGGTACGGTTGAGCAAACCTACGATCTGCCCCAAGTGACTCAGGAAGGGAAATGTGCTCAAGCTTTTCGTTAAAATGTCGACGTAACCGAAGATATAAAAGGTTTGAGTCAGTGGGAGTCGGGTGTCACAGTCAGGTAAAGAAGATATGAGCAGACGTTCAGTAACAGGTGAAACTATCAAAGCTGATCTGCCAACAGATTATCATTTAAATTCAAATCCTTTCTGTTGTTCTAACTTTGCTCTCACTATTTATTCTCCTTCTCATCTTTCAGGGATTTGAGTCTAACACAGGAACATGTAGTGACCCTTTTCAGTGTTTTAACTTGTGTGTTTTGAGATCAAAACTTTTCTTTTTAAGGTTTGTCTCTCTTTTATGGTTGTTTCAACATGTATGTTTAAAATGTTGCTCATGTTTTCTTTTAAAATCAGAATCTGAAGTCACTGATGAAGTTCAGGGATCAGAGGGGAACCAGCACTTTTTTCTTTAAACTTATATTTCTGATGTGCAAAATTAGTATTTGTGGTATTTTTGAATTATAATAGAACTATGTTGGTAAGTTTAATTTGTTTGCAACTTGTTCTGCATTTTGCTGTTTTTCTTCTAAAGTTGGATGCCATATTAAAGCAGAGAAAAGTGTTTTCCTGCCATTTAAACTGAATGTTTTCAAAAGATAGAACAGTAAAAACTTCCAATGAGAAAATTGTTGTGATTACATTTCAAATCTTCAGGATGAGTCTTCGCTCTCCACTGTTTTTCTTCCGGTACAAAAAGAAGAAACGTGAGAAACTGTCAGTGTTGAAAGTTTGTGTAACAAATACTTATTTTTGCCAAGTGAGTTTATCTGAGTTTTTCTCGGTACTTGTTTAACAAGCAAAATAAAATACATGTTGTTCATACAGGTAAAAGCTTAAACTCAAAACTTATGCTAAAAAACTTAAGATAAAACTCAAACATTATTATGTAGAGAAAACCTTCTACAAAGCAAGTGATGTGTTTTTTCCATCAGTGATAAAATATCATAAAACATCTAAAAGATGGTCAAATTCATTTTTCATGAAACCAAAGTATTTTAAATACATGTTAATATCTTTTTTTCTAGGGGGTATGGAGAGTTTTATAATTGGTTTAGATGATTTAAATTGAGGTTTCCTTGTATTTGATGTGTTGTTTATGCTGAAGGGTTTTCTATTATTTATTATTTATTCAGGTGCGTTGGAGACGTCTTCAGCATCAGCAGTAGTTCAAATGCTGTCATTAATGACTGATTGGTTGGAAATGAATATTAATCTGTTGTTTCTTTGTTTTCAGGCTGATCCTGAAGCTCTGCACCAGGACAGTTTGGTAGAAGACGATGATGGAACCACTGAAGGAAAACATTTCCTTGCACAACTACTTCATCTTCAGTGGCTTCAGTGAGCTTGGAGCTCTGAAATCCTTCATTTCTATCCCCTTCCTGATTCTGTTCTTTGTGTCTTTGTTTGCCAACTCTCTGCTGATCTATGTGGTCATTTCACAGAGGAGCCTCCACTCTCCGATGTACATCCTCATCGCCGCCTTGTCATTTGTTGATATGTGCCTGCCACTGATTCTCATCCCCAACCTGTTGCTGAACGTCTTGTTCAACGTGAGCGGGATCTCTCTGACCGGCTGCCTGGTTCAGATGTTTATGATTCACATGTTAGGAGCTTGTCAGTCGGCTCTTCTGGTCTGGATGGCGTTGGACCGATACTTTGCCATCTGCAGGCCCCTTTCCTACCGTCATCACATGTCTTTACCCAGATTCCTCAGGTTTATCATCCCTGTTCTCATCAGGGATGTGATCATGGTGTCGGCGGTTGTGCTTCTGGCAGGTAAAGTGTTGTACTGCTTCAGGAATGTGATAAACCACTGTGTCTGTGAACACATGGCCTTGGTGGAGTTGGGCTGTGGCAGCACAGCCATCAACAGTCTGGTTGGGTTATTAGGAGTCTTTGTGATCACTGTTGTTGATTTCTTGTGCATCGCCGCTTCATATATAATCATATTCCACTCTGTGCTGCGTTCAGGTAAATTCAGTGCTAAAGCTCTGCACACCTGCATCACTCACATCATCATCATGATCATCAGTTTGTCCTTTGTGCTCACGGCTTTCTTGGCGTATCGGATGAACAGTCTCCCAAACGCTGGTCGTGTTTTTGTCAGCATCATGTACATGTTCCTTCCCAGCTGTATAAACCCGATCATCTATGGAGTCAGAACCACTGAGATTCGACAAAACATCCTCAAAGTTCTGTCTTCTAATCGCTAGGTAGGAACTGGAAACATTTTTTTAAATTAAAAAACAAATTTCAATTAAGTACTTTTTCAGTTATCCTGTTATGCTAGTACATCTCTAAACGAGAGGATCCGTTTTGGTGGCCTTAGGATCGCAACTCTGCTTTTTGCAGATGATCCGGTTCTATGGGCTTCACTGCAGCGGTTCGCAGCCAAGTGTGAAGCTGCCGGGATCAGTATCAGTGCCTCCAAACCCGAGGTCATGGTCTTGAACCGGAAAAGGTGCCTCCTCCGGGTCTGATATGGGAGACGATACAAGGAATTAATCCACGCTACAACCGAACATTTTGACTTAATCACTTCCAACTCCAGCCTAACTGAACTTGGACTGCAAAATTGCTGCGAGGAAAAAATATGGCAGATTCATAAAACTGATTAGCAGGAAGTCATTATCTTGTAGAGCAGTTCCACTGACGAGACAATAAAACATCACGTCAGCTAATGCTAATGCTAACCAGCAAGCTAGCAGATGCAGTGCAGATGAAGATGCAATTAAATTGATCAAATCGGTGTTGAAACAATTTTTCATCTTTATTGGCTCTAAATGAAAGCTCAATTAAAAAGTTAAGTTTTGTGTTATTTCCCATCCCAGCATTTACGTCTCAGGTTGTAAAAGTTCAGAGAGTTGCTCTAACGTTTCTCTAACCAATAGCAGAGCGTGACAGAAGATATAAAAGTGCTGAGTCAGAGGGATTTGGTTCTCACAGCTGGATGAAGGAAAGATGCCCAGTCAGCAGAGACGGTCGGTACCAAACAAGTGAAACATTCAGAGCCGGGATGTAACGTTAACTTCCTGTTCAACCATTTCTGCTGTTTTATCTGTTTTTATTCTCCTTTTCTCTCAGGCACTCGAGTCTAATACACAAAATGTTTTTTTCTGTTTTCAGCATTTTGTTGATGTGATTCTAACTTGAGGAAACTTGTGCTCTTCTGAAGGTTTGATTTGTAAATTCCTCTTTTTTTTTAGCTTAACTGATATTTAAAGAAAGTTGTTTCTTTTCTTTGGAGTTTTGAAATTTGTAAAGTTTGGAGTTCAGCAGGAAACCGGAACATTTTTAAAACAGTATAGAAGTTTTTTTACATTTTAATTACTTACTACCTGGTTATAAATAGAAGATTTTCGTGGCATAAACTCACATGTTTAATAAATCACGCTGAAATGTTGTTGTTCATGTAGGTCATGCAAATCCTGAAACTTGTAAGATATGGATATAAAATGCCAACAATATATTTAAAATCATTTAGATATCTATTTGTTAAAATAAAAATTACAAGTTTTGTTAGAGATTTTTAAAAATTCTGTGACGAAGCAAAATAAAAATTTTTTCCTCTTTTCCTGACCAAAAAAATCTTTGCTTTTTTTTCTACGATGTTAATTTCTCATGAGACTAAAGTATTTTAAATGTTTTTATTAATAGATGTATTTTGCAGATTTACAGCTCTGTTATTTATCTCTTTGCAGATTTCTTTAGTTTTTTGCTTTTCTCAGCCTCACCAGATTTTAGGTAATCCACTAGTTATTGCTAAATTAGTTCACTGATAATAAAATACTTTTCATCTATCATGTAAAACCTATCAGAGCTCATTAAAGGTTCTTGCTCAGAACATAAATAGTTCTCTGCTGTCAACTCATAGAATAAAATGTTTTATGGTAAAAAGTACTATATATGTGTGTGTGTGTGTGTGTGTGTGTGTGTGTGTGTGTGTGTGTGTGTGTGTGTGTGTGTGTGTGTGTGTGTGTGTGTGTGTGTGCAGAAAAGTTTGTGAAACTAAAATATAAAAATATTAATTTATTTTGAAGTGTAATCATGTTCCTGGTGAGAATGAAATGCTTTTGGAGAGAAAGTTACAAAAAGTTTTCGGTTCATCCTCCAAGCTGCGTAAGCCTTCACTACAGAGGAAGGTCTGGATTACCTAAGCCAGCATAACTACAAGCTTTATTAGAAAATGAAAAAAGTTTTAATCTTAGAAGTAGATGGGGTGTCCATCTCACTGAACAGGCGCCTGAAGAGTAAAAGGTCAGCCTCCCGTTTTACGTTTAGGGCCTCGAGGAACCAGCAGTTTTATGGAATATAAAAGCTTCTGTTTAAAACACCTGGATCAATCAGATCTCTCATGTATTGTACAGATTGATTAACAAGAGCTTTATCAGCGAGAAGAACAACTCCTAATTCCCTTTCAAATGTTAATCAGAAGTCCTGGTGCTGTGTTTAGACTTTCAATAGGGTTTTAGGATTTCCTGAGAGTAAAGAGCCTTGAAACAGTCGACGCATGGCCATCATCTCTTGGCCAGACTGGTCAGTCAGGTTCCTATCAGACTCAGGACTTTGGATACACCAGTTCAACTTATGCACACTTCCAATAATTTGGTGTCTTTGCAGGGGTGAATAAAAAGGGAAAGGAAAGGAAAGGAAACTGATGTCAGGTTTGCAGAATCTAAAGCAAAACTAAACTAAAGGAACGAGTGGAGGCTGTGAAGAAGGACCTTTGGATGCCTAACTTCTCATGACCATGGAAATGAAAAGCAGTTTCCATAGAAGCTGTTTAGTTAAATGGATGATAGGTTGACTGATGAATGGGTATTGAGAAATACCCGTTGTTTCTTTGTTTTCAGGCTGATCCTGAAGCTCTGCACCAGGACAGTTTGGTAGAAGACGATGATGGAACCACTGAAGGAAAACATTTCCTTGCACAACTACTTCATCTTCAGTGGCTTCAGTGAGCTTGGAGCTCTGAAATCCTTCATTTATATCCCCTTCCTGATTCTGTTCTTTGTGTCTCTGTTTGCCAACTCTCTGCTGATCTATGTGGTCATTTCACAGAGGAGCCTCCACTCTCCGATGTACATCCTCATCGCCGCCTTGTCATTTGTTGATATGTGCCTGCCACTGATTCTCATCCCCAACCTGTTGCTGAACGTCTTGTTCAACGTGAGCGGGATCTCTCTGACCGGCTGCCTGGTTCAGATGTTTATGATTCACATGTTAGGAGCTTGTCAGTCGGCTCTTCTGGTCTGGATGGCGTTGGACCGATACTTTGCCATCTGCAGGCCCCTTTCCTACCGTCATCACATGTCTTTACCCAGATTCCTCAGGTTTATCATCCCTGTTCTCATCAGGGATGTGATCATGGTGTCGGCGGTTGTGCTTCTGGCAGGTAAAGTGTTGTACTGCTTCAGGAATGTGATAAACCACTGTGTCTGTGAACACATGGCCTTGGTGGAGTTGGGCTGTGGCAGCACAGCCATCAACAGTCTGGTTGGGTTATTAGGAGTCTTTGTGGTCACTGTTGTTGATTTCTTGTGCATCGCCGCTTCATATATAATCATATTCCACTCTGTGCTGCGTTCAGGTAAATTCAGTGCTAAAGCTCTGCACACCTGCATCACTCACATCATCGTCATCGTCATCGGTTTGGCCTTTACGCTCACGGCTTTCTTGGCGTATCGGATGAACAGTCTCCCAAACGCTGGTCGTGTTTTTGTCAGCATCATGTACATGTTCCTTCCCAGCTGTATAAACCCGATCATCTATGGAGTCAGAACCACTGAGATTCGACAAAACATCCTCAAAGTTCTGTCTTCTTACCGGTAAATAGTAACTGTGAAATACTGCTCTAAAATAAGACCGCAATCGTTCTGCTGCTGTTTTTTTGGGGGGATCGTTGATCCATTTGGACCAAACTTCAGCCGTTGAACAGAATCACTCACATTTAACTGGACAAGAGAGGAGGTTACGGGTCACTCAATAGCTACAAGAAGATCCTTACATGACAAAAAAGCTCAAATCACTTGTTTTTCACCACACTTGATAAAGATATAGGTAACAAAAAAATAACAAAATCAAATAAAAGAAAATATTTTTCCAAATCAGTTTCTTTTAATAAAATAAAACTTTACCTGAAACTGCAGGTGTGTGTCTGTGTCTGGTGAATTTTTGGTTAAAACATGTTTGTTTTTCATTGAGTGGGTAGAAAATCCAGAAATCAAACTTGATTTGATTCAAACTTCATAGTAAAATAACTCATAAAAGTAAAAAGTACAATTTAGTAAAATACTCTGAAAAGTTTGTGTTTTTTCAGCAAGTTATTCAAGTAAATCCAATTAAGTAAATGTAACTAGTACACAACTATGCACAAAACCTCCTTTCCACTGAAGAAAATGTAGAAAAGCTAACAGTAAAAAGCAGATTGGAGAACGAAATTAATGCATTTCACATATTTAGTGTCTTTCAGGGATAAAGCAATCCATTAGCTTCATGAACTTAAAGCTAATGTTATTAGCGTTGTGAGCCTAAAGCTAATGTTATTAGCTTCATGAACCTAAAGCTAATGTTATGCTAGTCCTCATGATGGCGGTTCCCACCAGGTGACTCACCCCACCGGGGATTCACGGTCCGGTCCAGCTGTCCACTGTGGCTCGCGCTCCGGTGCGGATCCAAAATCCAGGAAAACATCCAGAAAACGGATGTTTTCTGGATGTTCCAGATGATTAGTTTTAAAAAGTCCACAGCATAGAATCCAGCTTCTTCCGGCGTGAACAACAGTTCGTTAATAACTTTTAACAGCTCCGTTAATGTTCCCACCATTAACATAAATATTAAAAATAAAATAAAATAGAGCGCTTTATGGCGTTCGGTTCTCTCGCTCGTACTTTGTGCTAGCTTACTGGCGGATCGCTCACATCCAAAATGGCGGGCGTTGTGACGTATCGCAGTTTTCACCCCCGCCCTTCCCCTCAGCCATCATAGCCAATCAAATTGCTTAAACTTGATATTAACCTCGACTGACCAATAAGGTAGAAGCAGCCAAAAGGATTTACTGGCTGTAGTTACTCGCAGTTACTAGCCAACAGAAAGCACTATTTGTACTACACGTTTAAATATTAGCAAAAGTACACGTTAATATTTGAATGTGTATGACATAAATAATAAAATGTTTAAGTGTGAAAGACCAAAAGTGAAATATTGTTGTTTGAGGTGAATAGATGCCATGAATTACATTTAAGGAAAGAAACTGCATGACCAGCAGGACTCTTTAGTGTTGGACACATCAGTATGCTCTCAGGAAAAAACAGACAAGTTAACAACCAAAGCTCTTTATTTCTTCATTTTATAGAGGTTAGAATGTGAGAGAGAGAAAAAAACTAAATAAAATGTTTACATTGAAAACTTTTTATGGATTTTTGTACCAAAGATTGATTGATTTTACCAGAAGAAATTAAGTTGACAACACAGGAAATAATTTATTTTCAAGCTGTATGGATGGTCTAAGGAAACAGAAGAAACATTGCAGATTTATTGGTGTTCTGTTAATTATTTTTAAGTTATTTTAAGTTATTAGCGTTTTAAGTTTAATCTTTGCAGCCAATGGTAACTTGACAGAGGCTATAAAGGTGGAGATTCAGTGGCTTTCCTTTGACTGAAGTCGTCTTCGGTCTGCAGACATTCAGCAACAAACTCCAGCCAGTTGAAGCTCCCTGGAGTCCTTGGGAAACTCCCAGTTCAACCATCACATCTTTGATTTGCTCTGTTTATTATTCTCATAATCCAGGACGGTTGGTGTCGACAGCAATGCAGCTGATCCGAAGGTCTCTGAACGCTATAATTTATCCCTTCAAGATTTTTATTGACGTGAAGCTAAAATATAAAACAACAATCAGGACATTTGAATAACAACAATAATCTAATTTCATTGTTGTTTCTCCACAAACATCTTCTGCATGTTGTCTCATCATCAGCTAACCTCCCAGCGTCTGTAAAGGACCAGAGCATGAAGCAGAGCCGAGTGACGAACCGACGCAGCAAACCGCTTTTCATCCTGAGGGAGAGATCAGGTCAGAGGTCAGGTCAGAGGACCTCAGGGACCAGCAGGAGAGACTAATGAAGCACAGCAGAGGAACATGAAGGCTCCCAACTCAATTCACCAGGACAGAGGCTGCAAACAGAGGCAAAAATCTGACTTTTCCTGGTTCAACATCAGGAAAGAAAACATACGGAAACCCTGAGATGATCATTTTGATCAGTAATTTATTGATAAATGTGTTTTTCATCACTGAAAAACACATTTTATGAGTTTAACTTCTAATTTATGCCAATACAGTAGGGAGAATAAACTCTGGAGAATCTGATTAAAAACCTCCTGCAGCCAATCACAGCGCTGCTGCCTTCAGGGTCAGCCGTCCTGTGGGACGTCTGGACGTCGGCTATAAGACGGGCGGAGGGGACACTCGTCGTGTCCTGATGAGGACCCAGCAGCAGGTAGGAAATTTCACTGTTTCAGTTTCTCTCTAAATGTTAAAACTGGAGTTTATTCATTTCGGCAGATCAGAGATTAGATCTGGTTTCACCACCGATCTGTTTAATAGTTAATAATAATTAGCATCTAGTTACAAATTGAGGCTTTTTTTTCATTTTCATAGATTAAAATACAAAAATTTAATTGAATTGAACAAATGTTTATTAGATTTTTCAGACTGGAAACGCTTTATGTTTATATTTATTATCTAAATACAGACAGTAAATGCAGTTCTTACTCCTGGGACGCGTTTCAGAGTGAAATTAAATTAAATAATGCAGAAGTGAAAAAACAGAAATTGCTTTCGCTTCATGCAAACAACAGGAAATAAAAACCTTTTTATTTTTCTGTTTCACACCAAGTTCTTGTATTTAAGCAGTTTTAGGATAAATGTTTTGTTTCTGTAATACTTTGAAGAATTTATTGATGATAAACTCTGTTCCACTGAGTTTAATATCTAAATATTCAGAATTTATTTAGAGCCATAAAATTCATATTCAGTAAGGGAAAAATAAAATTTGAACTGTTTTATTATATGTCCGTCCTGTGGCTGCTGTGTTTTTTGATTGGATAGATGCGTCATTACTTCACAGACTAAAAACTAAATATTTGTTTTTTATCATTTAAAAACATGTTTAGAGTTGCTTCTGATTTGAAATAGTTTGTTTCACCTGATGCTGTTATTCCGAACTGATAAAAATTATTTCGGTCCTTAAAACACAAATTTTCCAATTAACTTTGTATTTTGGTTCGTCTGATTTTATGATTTTTAAATATTAAATGGTTGATCAGGTATTTCTGTAAACTTTTCACCAAATACTTTTTCACTCTTCCTTGAGTAAAAACATGTTGAAGTAGCTCTGCTCTAACTTGACTACAAGCTTTAGGTTCTCAACACAAAACGGCAAATAAAAATTAATTCTGTTTGTTAAAATGTTTTAAAAATCACAGCAAAAACAATTGTTTAATAAAAGTGATTATCTGAATCTTTACTGGTTAATTTTCCCTTCTGAACAGTCAGACTGGAGAAAACCTGACCGTATGATGAACTCTGACCTGAACCTTCAGAGCCACGTAAAGACAGTTACAAAGTCGGTCTTCTGTCAGCTTCCACTGAGAGGAAAGACTTTAAAATGCTGTTGGTAGTTTAAAGATCTGCTGCTGATCAACTCTGGAACAAAGTTCTAGAAAACTGCGAACCAGCTGAAACACAGAGTTCCTTTAGCTCCAGACTAAAAGCCGCATGTTTAGAGTTGATCTGTTGTGTCAGGATGGCAACATGTTGCCGTTGTTTCCAGGTGAGGCCGCGCCATGTTGGACGATCCACTCACCAGGAACTCGTCCCACTCCAGCTTCCGGTTCCGATGTTTTCCGGAGCTGCAGACCCGCCGCTGGATCCTGGCGCTGCTGTTCTTCCTCTGCTTCCTGTCGGTGCTGCTGGGAAACTCTGCGCTGGTCTACGTGACCCGCAGGGTGGCGCGCCTGCGCAGCCCCATGTACGTGCTGGTGTGCCTGCTGTGCGCGGTGGACGTCCTGCAGGCCTCCGCCATCCTCCCCAACATGCTGCTCAACCTGCTGTTGGACTGGAGCCGCATCTCGCTGACCGGATGCCTCATCCAGATGTTTTCCACGTACTTCCTGTCGTCGCTGGAGTCCACGCTGCTGCTGGTGATGGCGCTGGACCGCTACGTCGCCATCTGCAAGCCGCTACGCTACGCGGACATCATGAGCTCCTCCGCCTTCCTGAAGCTGCTGGTCTTCGCGCTCCTGCGCAGCGTCTCCATCATGTCGGTGCTGGTGGTTCTGGCCGGGTCTCTGTGGTTCTGCGGCTCCGACGCCATCCAGCACTGCTACTGCGACCACATGGCGCTGGTCCGCCTGGCCTGCGGCAGGACGCAGCGGAACCGGGCGGCCGGGCTGGCGGTGATCGTCTGCTTCGTGGGCGTGGACATCCCCGTCATCTGCTTCTCCTACCTGAAGATCGTGAAGGTCGCGGTGAGGGCGGCGGCCGGCGAGGAGCGGCTGAAGGCGCTGCACACCTGCAGCACGCACCTGATGGTCATCGTGTGTTTCTACCTGGTGGGGACCATCACCTTCCTGTCCGGCACCCTCAACATTCCCATACCAACGGGCATCAACACCCTGATGGGCGTGGCCTACATCCTGATCCCCGCCACCGTCAATCCCATCATCTACGGCGTCCGAACCAAAGAGATCCGCCGAGGCCTGCAGAGCATGTTCAGGCCTCCGAAGCTTTATTCTGGAAAAACTCTGACAACTTCCGGTTAGCAGCCCACAAGAATGACTCTTCAAAACTAAAACAGTATGAAGTTTTAATGATCAACATCATGACTGTAACCGAATCTGAAGACAATTAGGAGCTCCGGTTCCCACGGCCGCACCTGATTGGACCAGCAGGTCATTGTGGGCGGAGCCAGTGGGAACAGGAAGTGTTTTCAACATCAACTATTGGGAACAAATCAAAACCATTTTATTGCTAAGCATAATAGACATTAGCTGGGCTAACGCTAAAGCGCATTAGCTTCTGGTATTTAGCAGAAGCTAATGCTAAAGTGCTAAATTCCACCATGTTGATATCCAATATGGCAGAAGAGGAAGTGGAACTGGTGTGTAAACAGTTCTCATCCACTTCAAAATAAGAGCATGAACATAAAGTTAACTAGTTAAAGAATCCATAACTAAACTTAGTTGAATGTTTAACTTTATTCAACTGAAAGTTTACAAAACAGCAAACAGGACATTTTAAAATGTATCTGGAAAATTAATGAAGTGGAAGCTAAGTGCGCTAAGTGCTAAAGTTAGCCAAAATGCTGAGCTAATGATTAGCCCACTGCTAACATTAATGCCCATCATTTCTCTGTTATAGAATCTGACTGGATTATTCCTCAGGCATCAAGCTTCCAGTGTCTCATTCTGTAATAAATAATGATCAGATATTTATGAGCAGCCTGATGATACTTTACTATTCAAAAACAAAATCAACTTTGTAAGTGAAATAATGTGAAACTGGAAAAAGCTGTTAAAATAATACAAACACAGTTTTGATCCCAAATGTCAGGCTGTGTATGAATATCATGACTGACAGTAAAAACATTGACAGAACTTTCAATACTGTTTTTATTAAAGACTGTGGGGAATATACAAGTTTTCTCTGACAATATCAAAATAAAAGACAACTGGAACTAAAGTATAAACAGACATGATGTGTTTCTTCCTCAGACTCAAACATCTGTCAGACTTCAGGAAAATACAAGTTCAGAATCTCACTTCATATTAGAATCTGCAAATAATAAACAGAAACCGTCATTAACGGCCACAGGTTGACGAACAGAAACCTGAACATTTAACAGAGCTGAGCAGTTCACTGATCATCATCAGGAGTTTAGAGGAGCAACACAGTTAATTACAGATTAAAGTCATTATTTTAGTATCTATTAATATGTGGAAAATACTGTCAAAACTTGAGCAGTTTAAGGGGTTTCATCTTCTGCTGTTCAGGTTACCACCACCAGGTGGCGGTAACTCAGCAAGTTGGAACAACAGAATTTAAACATGTGCAGTGTTGTGAAAACGTTCATCACTCCTACACATCTGAATAAGTATTTTATCAGATTAAACTCATTTACTCATCAGACAGAGAAAACGTCAGTAAATCCAGATAGTTTCGTTTCACTGAGATGATTTAAAAACCAGATCAGTTCACCGTTTACTGGCTCTACGCTTCTGTTAATCAGTAATCTTCTAAAACACAGTCTGGATTTTTTTTTAAATCACCGTGGAAGTATAGGAATTGTTTTAGAACCTGATTTCAGCTTGAACTTTGACTAGGCCACTCCAGAGCTTCGGTTTCTGTTTTGCATTTCGACCTGCTGATCAATATCCTGTTACAAAACCGGATCAGTTCAAGAGAGAACTGATGGTCAGACATCTTCCTTCTGGATTTTCTTTCAGAAATCCATCAGTTACAGCCAATCAGAGGAAGGAGAGCCGCCGCCGACCAGCTCTGACACCAGATTCACTGAAACGCTGCGTTGGTTCAACTCCAGATCAGCACTTCCCCTGGTCATCAGGGTGTTAATGTGAGGAAGACCTTCATGTTATTCTGGATCAGCTCTGGTTCTAGAGTTGGAACTCTCCCATATTCTCTCTTTGTCATCAAGCATGACCTCTGACCTTAAATGAGGCAGGGAGGTCTGCCTCAGTCTGGTAAAACTTGGTCTGATTGGAAACATTTGCTACATGTCAGCTGGTCGAGTTCGTGGTTTGTGGTTGAGCAGCATCAGGTCACCAAGATGCTCCACCTCAAGCTGCTGCCTCGAACGCACAAGCATCAGAACTTTACCAGAACCGGTCTGATGGTGTTTGTTGCTCTGCACCACATAGACGCTCGGCTTTATGTAAATCTCCATGGTGTCAAGACGCATTGAGGAAAGAAGACCAATGAAACGCTCATACCAGCTGGTCTGCAGGATGAAGGCAGAAACACCAGGCTGAGGTTCTGGCCTCCGATTCACCCAATCACAATCCAGTCAGGAATCTGTAGACAACCTAATGAAAGTAGGGATCATAATGTTTTGGCTGGTTGGTCTGCGTACCAGTTGTTGGCTCCATACATAGGAAATGTCATTAATTAAGGCCACTTTTCACTGATCTTGTAGGACTGGAAGTCAGAACCGTGCAGAACTCTGTGGACTAATAATGATGATCTCTGGTGTCGTCCAGGAGCAACATGCATGTTCCAGCTTTACTTTGACTATACCACTGCTTTGGTTTTCTACTTCTGGTGATGGGAGGCACAGCTTTCATGAGCTGGAAGATTATTTTATAACCCCAATGATGATGATTTGGGAAATGATCAACGTGTCGGAACAAACCAAGGACAGCTTCATTATTCATGACCTCAATAAACTATAAAATACTGATATATTTCATGCACTGGATCCTTGTTGGGTCTGTGCCTCTTCATCACCTGCAGACGTGAGCTGAAGTCCCTGATGTTGATCTGGGGGGAACTGTTGCAAGTCATCCGAATTTGGCAGTGTTTTTTGTTTTAAAGACCCTTCAACATAAAACACCGAAGCTAATCTCAACACAACTGAACTCCTGATCGGTCTCTAACGGAAATACGAAGAACAAAGAGAGGCATGCTTCCAGCGATCGCCGGCTCTGAGTTCCTGCCGAGGCTCGGCCCGACGACACAAGGCTGCGGTATTCTACACCCTGCGGGACGCAGAGAGACGACGGACATGAACAAACACACAAACACGCCACCACCGAGTGTTTGGAGGGTGTCCAGACTGTGGCTCGGCCTACAGGTAACCTCTGCCGGCTCCACACTACAAACAGCAGCAAAACAACAACAGTGACGGCGGGACGCCCGTCGCCTCTATCTGTCGTCGGGTTTGGGTGAGTCCAACGGTTCCTCGTCTTCCTCCTTCTCGTCTTTAGCGCCACTGAGCCGCTGGCGGGCGAAGTCCTCAAATATGATGTCATCATCACTGAGGGTCGGAGAATGGGACTGAGGTTAGTTCAGAGCTTCGGTGCAACATCATTAATCTGCTGCCGACACAAACGAACCGTAGCCCAAAATTATTCATACCCCTGGAAAATCTAGATTTAAAGTTATTGCTTAACTTGAGAAATATTTCCTCTTACTGCAACAGAAACTATGTGGGTCAAGAGATAAAAAAACTGGCTAGTCCCACTTTCATTCAAATGCTCATTTATCCCTGTTAAAATTTTGGGATTTTGTGTGTTTCTGGATGTTTAAATCCTTTTCTAAAAAGAAAAAAACTGATTATTCAGGCACCAACATCACAACCTTCATCTTAAACTGTGGCTCAGAGGAAGGTTGTAGGTTGGATTCCAGATTCCAACCTGACCCAAAGCTGCCAATGAATGGGTGAAAACTGTCTGCCTTTTTCAACCTGATGACTTTTGACCTTGTCCAGACAACAGTACATGTTTGATGAGCTGAGAAGTGGCAGAAGTGAAGTGGAATCGATATCTGGTGACCAGCCTGATGACAGGATGAATTTTAATTCGACAGACATAGAGATGCTCCTGCTGACTCCCTGTTAGGTCATAGAGAGACGCACACACACTTTACATGTTTACAGCAAAGACTCTGATAAAACCTGCAGCTTGAGATGAGCTGCCCCATGAGCCTGGATGTATTTTCACAGAAATGAAGCCAACAAATCAGTTTGGTAGTTTTCAACATTTAACTGAGGATAAATTCATGCACAGACTTAATGAGACTCATTAGATTGAGTCACGGCTTGTTCAATTAAAAAGCTTCCAAAGAAAACATCAGAAAGTGCATTAAACTGAAAATAAAACCAGTAATGAATCCCTCTGTGCAAGGCAAACCTCCTAATAGGGTCTTAAAGCAATCTCGCTATTATCGTAATAATCAGTAAGATCCAGAGTGGCTGCTGACAGCGAGAAGAGTTTCCAGTTTAAAGCCCATTTCCTGCAGCTCCCACAGCAGCATGCATTAGGATGCATTAAGGCTGAGACTCAGGAGATGGCTTCAGAGCTGCTAATGCGCTAACGGCCGAGAGGAAACCCTCTCTGCTGCCAGCACCGTCCAATCAGAGAGCGGGCTGACGAGCAGGAAACACTGGAGGGATGCTTACTGTGTGTCAAACTCAATCAGGTTAGTGTCGATTGGAGCTTCATCTGGAGCTGCGGAGAATCAGAAAGAGGCAATCAGAGCTCTGTCATCACAAACTGAGATGATTCACTGCTCTTCTCCATCAAGGCCTTCTGTTTTTTCTAAGACAAAGTTGGCGTTGTTGGTAGGATTTCTGTCAACAGCGTAAACAGAAATGAGACACACCGAATTCCTTATGGAATCCAATCCAACAGAAAAATGTCTATAGTTCACATTGTGTTGAGATCATTATATTGACGTTCTACAAATAATCTACAGAACATTTAACTCTAAATGCATATTTCAGTGCAGTAATAGCCCATCACTGCATTCCCAATGCTATTGCTAACATTAGCAGATGATCATACATGAGAACACACTAGGATCATTATGAATATTAACTCCTAACCATCGAAACTGTTCATGTATTCATTTAAAGGGCATCAACAACCAAGAAATAAGATATGTCAGATGGGAACTAACTTTTGCTTTTCAGCCTTTAAAGTGGACAGATGTGGTTTTTATTGAAGGAAATTCCTCCTGTTTGATTTCTTGGGGGCTTGTCCGGGATCTAACCAACAATGTAATCCAAGCCATGATGGAGACTTTTAGCAAATTTAA